>NC_089512.1:3648455-3843455 GCF_036850995.1 Saccopteryx leptura | reverse complement strand
TAGAGAACAAGTAAATTTAAATCAACAAACTGACCAGTATTTCAATGAGAACTATGCTCCTCTCACTGACCACCAACGAAAGAGGTGCCCCTTCCGGGTGTGCGGCAGGGGCCGGATAAATGGCCTCAGGGGGCTGCATGCAGCCCGCGGGCCGTAGTTTGGGGACCCCTGATTTACGCTGTAGTGGAGAGTCCGTACCTGTGACACTCTCCTTCAGTGCCCACACCCCTCACCCCTCTGCCTGGGGAAACCATGTCTGAGCTCCCTCTCTCTCTCCTTTTTATGAGTTTGCCGTTTGCTAGGTTCTTTTTGTTTTTTTAATTAAATTCTACAGATAAGTGAGATCATACAATATTTGTCTTTCTCGGTCTGATGTATTTCACGTAGCATGATGCCTTTGGGCCCATCCCTATTGTGACAAATGGTAGGATTTCCTTGTTTGTTTTTGTCTTTTTCTGGCTGAATAATAGTCCATTGTGTGTATGTGTGTGTAGATGAGTGTATGTATGTGTATGTATGTATAGATCACACCGTCTTTATCCGTCCATCCCTTGATGGGCACTTACGTTGTCTCTCGTCTTGGCTATTGTAAGTAAGGCTGCACTGAGGATGGGGTGCACCCAGATTTTAACCACGGGAGCTCCATTACCAGTGAGAGAGAATATAAATTTATGGTAGGATCCCTGGGTTCACCGTGGACTACCTGCCTCTCAGCAATGAGCCAGGCTGCAGCCGGTACCCTAAGTTCATTCATCTTTAAGCTGGTACCCTAAGTTCATTCATCTTTGCTTCCTCCCACCTAGAAGCTTCACGTGTGCACCGTAGTCAGCGTACCCGTGGGGGACCAGTGGGGGACTTCCGAGCTCAAGGACTTCTCTGAGTTTACAAGGACGCGTGTTTGATGGCGGGTTCCCCATTAGTGGGCTGCACAACTGGGGTTGGTTCACCGAGGGGCCCTGGGCCGTCAGCCAGCCTCTCGGAGCTCGGCGGGACAGCCGCAGGAGTCACCCTTTGACGGGGTGTGCACGAGCGGTCGCCCCTTTTCCGTGTGTCAGAAAGTCGTTCCTCGTGTGCGGTTCATGGTGCATCAGGGTGGCGTCGAAGACACGGCCCAGGCTCCCTGAAGTTCCAAGCCCTGGGTAGACAGACTGACTTGACAACAGTTCAGAACTGGAAACATACGTCAGGGTTCTATAAAGTAAGTTTAGATGTTGACGCTCACTGATGCCAGGCCCCGCGCGGGTGCTCACTGACTGCGGTCAACAGGTCACGGGAGGAAGAAAAGGAGCCCTGAGCGAGGTCAGACGAAGGCCCCGGGGGTTTTTCCTGCAGTAAGATGACCTGGGGGGTGATTGTACACTTTTCCTAAACACCGAAGTGAATGGCACTATTGAACCTGATGAACTGGTTTTCATTTATTTATTTTTTAAAGCAAAGGTGGTTATTTTAGGATCCAGTTCTATTTTACAAAAAAAAAGAAAAGCTGCTGAGAGCTTATGAACACCTGTTAGGAATGTTGAACCCGGTCGGCGCTGGTGTTGGGGCTGTGTCCTTACACCCTGTGGACAGTGCCATCGTGTCACACTCCCCAGCATCTTTTAGAATATTTGTGTCGTCTCCTCTTGTGATTCTGGTGGAGGGTCCTTCGCTCGTCCTGGGCTCGCTCTGCAGATGTTGGCCAGTGGACCCTGCGTCTTATCTTTGATGCTTGGATGGGGACCATTGTGGAGGATGTGGGTGAAGCTCAGTTTTGTCGGTGACACCAACGTGTATGCGTCTGTCTTCATCGGGGGCCTTTTCCCGTGATGACAGACAAGGCCGTCCTTTTATCTCAGTGCCAAGGACCCATAGCAGGAACGTCATATTCTAGGTGCGTCGTCCAGAGAAACATGTCAGGGGAGGGGGCTTCCTCCACCTCTTTCTGTAATACTCCGCGTGGCTTACTTAATGATGGCGTTGTGTGGCCGAGGAGAGGGTGTCTGCCCGCCGGGAGGGTGAGGAAACGGGCTGCAGTGTGGCCCCGTGACAGTGCTGGTCAGTCTCCACCCCACCACGTGTTGGGTGCACACCAGCCCGAGGTGTGGCCACCTTGATCTCCTGATGACAAGATCGTAGCTACCGGAAAGCAGGGCGATGACTCAGGGACCTAACCCCCTGACACTCTTTTACATTTTTAAAACTGTGCCATAATTAAGACCCACGTGAAAGTTGCCAGCACAGGACAGAGAGCTCCAGACACCTGCTACCCAGACCTCTCCTCGGTAGCGTCTTGCTCCCTTTGTTTTATTCTCTCTCTCTGCCCCCCTCCCTCTCTCTTTCCTCCCTCTGTCTTCTAGACTCTTTTTTTTTTTTTTTTTTTTTTTTTCATTTTTCTGAAGCTGGAAACAGGGAGAGACAGTCAGACAGACTCCCGCATGCGCCCGACCGGGATCCACCCGGCACGCCCACCATGGGGCGACACTCTGCCCACCCTGGGCGTCGCATGTTGCGACCAGAGCCACTCTAGCGCCTGGGGCAGAGGCCACAGAGCCATCCCCAGCGCCTGGGCCATCTTTGCTCCAATGGAGCCTTGGCTGCGGGAGGGGAAGAGAGAGACAGAGAGGAAGGAGAGGGGGAGGGGTGGAGAAGCAAATGGGCGCTTCTCCTGTGTGCCCTGGCCGGGAATCGAACCCGGGTCCTCCGCACGCTAGGCCGATGCTCTACCGCTGAGCCAACCGGCCAGGGCCTAGACTCTTTTAAGAGTAAGTCTCCGAAGTGGTAGAAGGCGTTTCTGTGACGGAGCCATTGCCCTGCTGACCTGCGCGACGTGACCCGGTCGTCATGAGGAAGTCAGACGTGCTCAGCCTCCTCACGCCCCGTTGTCCCTGCCCTCGCCGCCTCCCCGGGACACGCTGGCTGTAGAGATTCTAACGCCTGTCACAGCACCCTGGGTTTCACGTCAAGGAACTGGAATTCGAGGTCGGCTCCGTCGTGGCACAACCTTTGATCACTCATTTTACTTCTCCTGGTTTCTTACCGGAAGTCTGGGACGTTACAGATCTGCGCTGACTGATTCTTCTCCTTCCCTTCCGGAGCCGTCTTCAGGGTCCCCTCGTGTCCCCCAGGCGTTGAGATAACCGAGTCTTTCTGGATGTCGTTCATGATGACTCCCCGCCTTGCGATAAGTTCCACCTGATGTGGTGACGAGAGTCACGCCAAAGAGATTTCCAAGGCGGGTTGTTTGCTTTGTGGGTTGGTGCTAACATTACAAAGGAGGAAAAAGCCAAGTGAAACATTCAGCGGAACTATTTTTAGTTTGTGTGGCCATTTCCTCGGTTTCTCACCAGGGAAGGTTCATCGGTGCAGGGAAGCAAACTTCCTACTGGGAACCATGTTCTTGGTGTGACAAACAAGCCCTGTTGGCCAAGTTCGGTTTGTTTCACATACAACGGGGCCGAGTGGCTGATTTCCCAGACCTGCAGGCGTGTGGGGGTTCTGACACCACGCTGCAGGGCGCGGAGCGGTCTCGTGTACACAGCGAGGAGCCGGGCCAAGCCCAGCGACAGTGCGCTCCGCGGCATCCGGCTGAGGGTGGATTCCCACCGTCGTCTGGCCCGTTCGTGAATGGAGGTCACGAGGCTTGGGCCTCCCTGGCCTTTTGGAAGCAAGCGCGGCCGCAATGCTGAATGGCCACGATGCTGGCTGCGGACCGCTGCGAGCCCTCCGCTGGGGGGACGCGCAAGGAACAAGGTGTCCCCATCAGAGGACAGTCAGCTCTCCCTGCAGAGTCAGCGCCAAGGGTCTGAGTCATTCCGTGTTCGCACGACCTAGAACCTACTGTAGGCAGACAGGCCAGGGGGAAGGGCTAGATTAGCGGTCGACAAACTCACTAGTCAGCAGAGCCAAATATCAGTAGTACAACGATTGAGATTTCTTCTGAGAGCCAAATTTTTTAAACTTAAACTATATAGGTAGGTACATTCCTTACTGAGGTAGCGCCCGCACGTGGTATTTTGTGGAAGAGCCACACTCAAGGGGCCAAAGCGCCCCATGTGGCTTGTGAGCCACGGTTTGCCGACCAGGGGGCTAGATCACTAGATCGTACACCCCCCCACACACACACACACACCAGCTCGTCTATGATCTTCCTAGCACGTGCCCTGACTTTACTTATCAACTGGCTGCCCCTCAAGAACAGGAGCTCAGAAGGGGCAGGACCACGTCGGCTCTGTCCCCTGTGGCCCAGCGCAGCGCCTGACACATCCTAGGGGCTCACTGTGGACCGACTCAGTGGAGAGTGAATTAATGACATAATCCACGATGTCCTCTTGCTGTTCCGTTGGGACGGGATCTGGCCTCCTGTGCGCCTGAGCTTTTGGATTCCGGTAGCCCAGCAGGCGACGTCCCACGGGCGGGGCTTTCAAGAGACCAGCGATGAACAACGAAGAAATGAGCGGACGTGGTGATATCTAGTATCGGGTCTCTCGTAGAGCCACGGGGACTTCTTAGGGCGCCTCCGCCTCGTAGACTCGGTAGCAATGAAACAGGATGGTTCGGAACGTGGGTTCTTTCTCGGCTGGAAAAGTAACTTGTGCGTGTCATTATATTCCTGGTGGAGAGACACCCTCTCAGTCCTTGGGTTAAGTTGCTGTAAACAGTGCACCGTGTCATGTCCAGTCTGCAGAGCTGACCGGCTCAGAGCACCGGAGGCAGAGAAGTTGGTGAGGGTCGTGGGGGTGCGTGCTGGGGTGCGCCGTTGGCCTGGATGATCCGCAGCCTGTGGGGCGATTGTTTTTTGTTTTTTGTTTTTTTTTGCGTCTGTACAGCCTGGAAAGCAAGCTGAGGCGATTTGTGTGCTAAACCTTCCAACAGCTGGCCGTGAGGATTTGAGTCCCCTGTCTCTCTCTGGGCTCCTCTGTCCTGGTGCCCAAGGCCTGCCGCCCAGAGCAGGGCGGAGCGGAACGGGGCAGGGATGGAGGTGGTGCGCTGATTGATCGCTTCTGTCCTTTGATGCCAGATGACTCTAGAAATCATAGCCTCTGTCCCCGAAGGCTGTGGTTTTCTCCTCCTTGCTGTAGGAATTCTAGGGAAGTCATTGTGTGTGTGTGTGTGTTTTGGATGCTTACTCTGTGGTCATTGATCCCTTTGTCCTCCTGAGGAAGGACATTGATTACGTGATTCCTATTGTTCAAATCTCTTCACTGCCCCTCCACCCCCAACAGGCACAGAGTAAAATGAAGACGTGCCCTCATGATTCCAATTTCAGCATGGTGTCCAGGTTCCTCCCACGGGCTCTGGGATCAAGGACCCAGTTCTGCCTCTTGGGGGACGTTGGGCAAATTGCTCAACCGTTCTCAGCCTCCCGTTTTCTCAAGGGACAAAGGGAGAGCACAGCAGAACCTGCCCTTTGTGGGGGGGAGAGCACAGCAGAACCTGCCCTTTGTGTGTGTGTGTGGGGGGGGGAGAGCACAGCAGAACCTGCCCTTTGTGTGTGTGTGTGTGGGGGGAGAGCACAGCAGAACCTGCCCTTTGTGGGGGGGGAGAGCACAGCAGAACCTGCCCTTTGTGTGTGTGTGTGTGGGGGGGGAGAGCACAGCAGAACCTGCCCTTTGTGGGGGGGGGAGAACACAGCAGAACCTGCCCTTTGTGGGGGGGGGGAGAGCACAGCAGAACCTGCCCTTTGTGTGTGTGTGGGGGGGGAGAGCACAGCAGAACCTGCCCTTTGTGGGGGGGGGAGAGAGCACAGCAGAACCTGCCCTTTGTGTGTGTGTGTGGGGGGGGAGAGCACAGCAGAACCTGCCCTTTGTGTGTGTGTGTGGGGGGGGAGAGCACAGCAGAACCTGCCCTTTGTGGGGGGGGAGAGAGCACAGCAGAACCTGCCCTTTGTGTGTGTGTGTGTGGGGGGGAGAGCACAGCAGAACCTGCCCTTTGTGGGGGGGGAGAGCACAGCAGAACCTGCCCTTTGTGGGGGGGGAGAGAGCACAGCAGAACCTGCCCTTTGTGTGTGTGTGGGGGGGGAGAGCACAGCAGAACCTGCCCTTTGTGGGGGGGGGAGAGAGCACAGCAGAACCTGCCCTTTGTGTGTGTGTGGGGGGGGGGAGAGCACAGCAGAACCTGCCCTTTGTGGGGGGGGAGAACACAGCAGAACCTGCCCTTTGTGGGGGGGGAGAGAGCACAGCAGAACCTGCCCTTTGTGTGTGTGTGTGGGGGGGAGAACACAGCAGAACCTGCCCTTTGTGGGGGGGGGAGAGCACAGCAGAACCTGCCCTTTGTGTGTGTGTGTGGGGGGGAGAACACAGCAGAACCTGCCCTTTGTGTGTGTGTGGGGGGGGGGGAGAGCACAGCAGAACCTGCCCTTTGTGTGTGTGTGTGGGGGGGGAGAACACAGCAGAACCTGCCCTTTGTGGGGGGGGGAGAGCACAGCAGAACCTGCCCTTTGTGTGGGGGGAGAGCACAGCAGAACCTGCCCTTTGTGTGTGTGTGTGTGTGGGGGGAGAGCACAGCAGAACCTGCCCTTTGTGGGGGGGGGGGGAGAGCACAGCAGAACCTGCCCTTTGTGTGTGTGTGTGTGGGGGGGGAGAACACAGCAGAACCTGCCCTTTGTGGGGGGGGGGAGAGCACAGCAGAACCTGCCCTTTGTGTGTGTGTGTGTGTGGGGGAGAACACAGCAGAACCTGCCCTTTGTGTGTGTGTGTGTGTGGGGGGAGAGCACAGCAGAACCTGCCCTTTGTGTGTGTGTGTGTGGGGGGGAGAGCACAGCAGAACCTGCCCTTTGTGGGGGGGGAGAACACAGCAGAACCTGCCCTTTGTGTGTGTGTGTGTGGGGGGGGAGAGCACAGCAGAACCTGCCCTTTGTGTGTGTGTGGGGGGGGGAGAGCACAGCAGAACCTGCCCTTTGTGGGGGGGGAGAGCACAGCAGAACCTGCCCTTTGTGGGGGGGGGGACAGCACAGCAGAACCTGCCCTTTGTGTGTGTGTGTGGGGGGGGGGAGAGCACAGCAGAACCTGCCCTTTGTGGGGGGGGGAGAACACAGCAGAACCTGCCCTTTGTGGGGGGGGAGAGAGCACAGCAGAACCTGCCCTTTGTGTGTGTGTGGGGGGGGGGAGAACACAGCAGAACCTGCCCTTTGTGGGGGGGGGGAGAGCACAGCAGAACCTGCCCTTTGTGGGGGGGGGAGAGCACAGCAGAACCTGCCCTTTGTGTGTGTGTGGGGGGGGGGAGAACACAGCAGAACCTGCCCTTTGTGTGTGTGTGTGTGGGGGGAGAGCACAGCAGAACCTGCCCTTTGTGTGTGTGTGTGTGGGGGGGGAGAACACAGCAGAACCTGCCCTTTGTGGGGGGGGGAGAGCACAGCAGAACCTGCCCTTTGTGTGTGTGTGTGGGGGGGGAGAGCACAGCAGAACCTGCCCTTTGTGTGTGTGTGTGTGGGGGGGAGAGCACAGCAGAACCTGCCCTTTGTGTGTGTGTGTGGGGGGGGAGAGCACAGCAGAACCTGCCCTTTGTGTGTGTGTGTGTGGGGGGGAGAGCACAGCAGAACCTGCCCTTTGTGTGTGTGTGTGGGGGGGGAGAGCACAGCAGAACCTGCCCTTTGTGTGTGTGTGTGTGGGGGGAGAGCACAGCAGAACCTGCCCTTTGTGTGTGTGTGTGGGGGGGGAGAACACAGCAGAACCTGCCCTTTGTGGGGGGGGGAGAGCACAGCAGAACCTGCCCTTTGTGTGTGTGTGTGGGGGGGGATTCGCAGACTGAAGAGAACCTTGCATCTAAAGCGCGCACCCCTGCGTCCGAACACGGGGACTGTCACCACAGCTCTCCGGACCCAGCAACCAGACCCCTGACGGTGGCGAGTGGCCCCTAATTCACGTTCCCGGTCAGACTTCTTGTCCTCCTGCCTTTCCCACCCGTCTTCGTTCCCTCTTTCTCAAGTTCAGGCGTCTCCCCGTCTCTGAGGCCCAGGACGGAGTCACCTGCCCACTCAGTGCTTCCACAGAGGAATTCCTGCTCTCCGCTCTCCAGTTCTGAGTGGCCTCTCCCTTCTCCGAGTTTCCTTGACATTTCGTCGGAGGCACAAGTGGCGGCCACTTGAATCAAGGACGCTCTTCTGGGCTCCCACGTGGGTGGCTGGGACCCGGGCGAGGTTTCTCCCTTCCCCAGGCGTCTCTGGGACGAGGTGACAGTCCCCTGGTGAGCCGCCGTGACCCTGTCCGGCACACCATAAATGCTCAATAAATATTTTTTTTCGGGGATTTAAAAAAAAAATTTTTTTTTTTAAGATTTTGCCTGGAAGTCAGGAATACCTTTAATTCGGAACTGCCTTAGAAATTGATAGTCTCGTAAGCCCACGGCTGCTGGGGGATACAGTTCTTTCCCTAGTGGGGAGCCCCTGGGCAGGATGCCAGGAGAGAAGACTGAGGGAGAGGCTCCCTGTGTGTGGGAGGGGCTTTCTCCGGCCTGCGGGCAGCCCTCCTGTCGGGAGCCCTGCACTCGTCCTCAGCTGAGACCCCTGAGACAGGTGCACAGTGAGATTCCAGGGGCCTTGGGGCTTTGAGCCCAGGGAGCTGGGGTGATGCTTCAGGCACATTGTGCCGCTGTGAGTTTGAGTTGGGTTTGGGGGTTCTGTCTGGGAGGGCCGAGGCTCCGCAGGTTAATGTCCCCTCTGTGGCGGCTGTCACTGTCACCCATCACTCAGGTTAACGTGGACAGCACGCACGGGAAGCGAGTGCGCTGGGGAGTGCGCGGTCTCGATGGATGGCTTCTGTCCTGCCATAGCGTTCTTTCACGTGAGGGCAGAGAAAAGAGGATGATCCCCTATCTTTTGAAGAAAAGGAAATAATGTCTTTTTCCAAGAAGAATAGAAACAGGCCCGCGAGGTGAGGCCCGTGGTGAGGGTCAGCACAGCTGACGCAGGCGAGGCGTCGGGCTGAACCCGGGAGGGCACATCCCACCCGGGGGACGGGGCCGCAAAGCGAGACTTTCTTAAGCGAACTGCCCGTGACCCCAGGTCATTCGCGCTTGGCGGCCTCCGTGAGACGAGCCACAGACTCGGGCTGACTTGGCACCGCTGCCCCTGGCTTTCCCAGTCTCCCACTTGCTGTCACTTGCACACCCTGACGGCGGGTGTGGGTCTGCGGCCGACCCCGTGCTCTGGGGCGCCCCACTGGGCGCCGCTGCCCTGGGCTGCGCGTCTCCTGTGCTGAGCGCTCGACGTGCTTTCGGGCTTCCGATCCGGATTCAGCTTGCAGACCATTCGGTCACTGAGAACCACCCACGCTCGTCCTGGACACCCCGAGTGACGTCCCGCCTCTCACCAGCTGTGCGGTTTCAGGCGAGTTGCTGGCCTCTCGGGGCTACGGGACCCGCCTCCCACGCGATTAAAGAGGGACCATGGAGATGGTCCCTATGAAGCTCCCAGCTAGTGGGGGGGGGCAGACAAATGTTTTTATTTATTTAGTATTTATTTTAGAGACAGAGAGTCAGAGAGAGGGATAGACAGGGACAGACAGACAGGAACGAGGAGATGAGAAGCATCAACCATTAGTTTTTTGTTGCGACACCTTAGTTGTTCATTGATTGCTTTCTCATTCGTGCCTTGACCGCAGGCCTTCAGCAGACCGAGTAACCGCTTGCTCGAGCCAGCGACCTTGGGTCCAAACTGGTGAGCTTTGCTCAAACCAGATGAGCCCACGCTCAAGCTGGCGATTTTGGGGTCTTGAACCTGGGTCTTCTGCATTCCAGACTGACGCTCTATCCACTATGCCACAGCCTGGTCGAGTGAAATGTTTTTTTTTTTTTTAAGGGTTATTTTATTTAAGTACAGATGATATACAGTGTTATATTGGTTTTGTTTCAGGGTTTCACCATAGCGATTCCTTATTTTTTAAACCTTATAATGTGACCATCTCACTAATTCTAGGCATCGTCTGTCACTGTGCAAACCAGTCACAGTATCAGCGACAATAAGTGTCTCTCCCTCCTCACGCCTTCAGAAGTCACCATGGTAAAAGGTCTCCCTTTCCTTCTGGACCATCCACCGTCTCTGTTTCTATATATTAGTGAGGCTGCTCACTTGGAAACTGATACAATAAGATACAACTTAATCCCAGACGTGCACTTTGTCAATTTGTCAGTTTAATCTTAGTCAGCAGAGAGGGAGGTCTGGGCAGAAAGGGGGATGTGCCCCAGCCCCTGGCGTGACGTGTGTGATGCTGGCTTTGCTTCGCAGTAGGTCCTGCGTCCCTGACACCACGGGGCGGGTCAGCAGGTTATTCATGGAGCAGGTCGGCTTGTAATGCCGCGGGCTTCCCGGTATCTCCAAGGACAGACAGCCTTGCCACCTCCCAGTGCCACGGACGTCACTTCTTCGCATCTGGGGCCGAGCACCGAGTTTGTCACTCACTTCACACACGCCTTCCGTGGTTCGCTGTGAGCGGGAGAGAGCCTGGCGTCTCCTCCACTGTTTAACTTCCTGAGCCCGTGAGCGAGGAGAGGACTGAAGGTCAGCACCAGCCCGGCGCCCGCTGTGGACAGTTTCGACGTGCGCCTCACCGTGCCCAGCACAGTAACGCTTGTGCAGGGGAGGAGAGGGAAACATGTGACATCTCCCGCGAGCTGTCCTTTGTGCGCCCCTTTGCCTTCCCTGAGTGCCACCCGTGAGCTCCAGCCTCTGCCCTTCCACAGCGGGAGGGACTGGGCCCTGGCAGGGAGGGGCCCCGTGGGTCACCCACTACGGAGCTCTCGGTGTCATGCAAATGACCCCTGCTAGGCGGCCTTGGATTTGTTCTCTGTAGATCGGGAAGTGTAGTACCCATTGGGCCGGGACCGTGTTGGGGACTGAATTAACTCTTCCCTTTCTCAGGATCCACCCTCAGACGCACCAGTGGTCAAACACCTGTGAGAAATGCCGCGGACTTTACGTCAGTACCATCCCGCCTGAGTTCTACAGGAAGCCCATTTGGTTCTGTTAACCAGGGCCAGCCAGTGCCGGGCCAGCAAGTACAAAAAACGATGGGGTCCCTTGTCATCTCTGTATTCTTGCCTGAAGTTCCCGACTTGGGGGTGCAGACGGGAGGCTGGTCCCCGTGTGCAGGCGCAGGTGCAGGGAGGAAGCAGGGAGGTCGCGCCCCCACCGGGTGAGCTCAGCCTGCAGGGACTCCTGGGGGCCCGGGGGACAGAAGCATTCTGGAGCTCCCGGCATGCTCACTCACACTCATCTTTAGGGAAGCATTCTTCCTCAGGCTAATCCCTCAGGAATAATAACTGAAAAATCCTGTTGGCAAGCAGCAGGCCAGAGGGGAAGAACCGAGGTGAAGGCAGCGTGCCCCAGCTGGAGTGAGAATGCACCGGGAGCAGTTTTCCGTTCCCCTTTCTAGTGCACAGAACGGCAGACATTTTCCCGGCCAAGTGTTAGAGACTCAGAGTGTTTTTTTTCTTGCTGGTTAACAACAGTAATGGAGAACAGAAAATGCCCGCGGAGACAAACTCAGGGCTAGAAAGCATCCACCAGGCGCAGGACTGACGGTGGTGTCCTTAGCAAACCGGTAAATGACCGAATAAATAAACACTAAACCAGGGCGGAGAAGATAATGGATGTTGAGACTGTTTATTTGAAGAAAGGGGATGATTCCTTTTTTTTTTTTTTTTTTTTTAAATCACAAATGACAAAAATTGACAATCAAACCTGGCATGTGTTTTTGGATTCATGGCATGAGCGTGATTTGTCATGAAGCAATTAAATGTGCAGATTTGGAAATGCCTGTTTTTAAGACACTGCTCTAAAAAACAAAAACAAAAACAAAAACAAAACCTTGTGACATCAGCTTAGAGATACATCATATGCCCTGAAATTAGAAAGTGACCTATATAACGGTCACTTTATGGGGGGGGGGGAGGAGAGGTAACTCCCACCGTCCGTCAGGAGTTACTTTGGTGTGGACCCCCTGACGGCTGTCTAACTTACCAAGTTAAACTGAACACAGCTGAGGAGATGCTCGCCGGGGACACAGGCACCAAGCTGCCTGGCTTCATCCTGGCCTCCTCGCAACTGAGGACCACGCCGCTGAGCGCAGACAGGAGGAAATAAGCTGAAATATTTTACTGGAGGAGAAGAAGTTAGCAGAAATGTTTCCTCTGCCCCCCACCCCCTTGCCAAACTGGCCGGGCAGACGGTAGTTGGCAACGCCCCTTGGATTTCCGGGTGCTCGCCATAGACCCGGCAGAGAGAAGTGTTGTTTTCCTTCATTCATTCCCCTGGTAGCTGAGAGTCCATCATGGGCCAGGCTCAACTCAGTGACCTCTGGTCGAAAGGACGCCCCCCCCCCCCCGCCCCGCGTCTGGGCCGAATGCTTCAGGGTCACGCCTCCTCGAGCGCAGGAGCAGGTGAGGCAGTCCCCTGCTCTCTGCAGATATCCGAGCACAAGGACCCCCGTGGGAACCCCCCCAACGTGCACCCACATGTCTCCGATTCCCTGTGTGCCCACGTGGTATTACTCCCTCGCTGTACCCACAGGGAGGCCGCTACAGCCTGACCCTCCGGGCTACCTTGGTGCTCAAACTGACTAAAGCGAACGGGCACTTGAGGGCGGAGTGCCTTTTGGAAGCAGGGTCCGCTGAGCTTGTTGAGACGTGAGCTGGCCCAGAAGAGTGGCCGGCTGCCGGACCCCTGCGGTGGGCGGAGGACAGTGTTCCCAACAGGGGGAGGGTCTACGGCACCAACCACGGTCCTGCCGGGCCAGGGCCCCCTGTCCAGCCGAAGGCAGCTGCGGGAAGAGATGCTTCGAGCTCAGCTCCTCGGGATCTCTCTGTGGCCACTCACCTGCTTGGCATTTGTAAGCCTTCTCTTCCATTAGAAACAGGCAGGGACCTGGCGGTCTGCTGGCCTTTCTCAGGGACCCCTGAGGCAGGACTTGAACAAAGACGGACACCCTGCAGCCGGCCTCACCGCACCCCCTTGGCCACCTCCGTCCCTCGCTCCGCTCCACTAGCCCCTACCTGCTCTCACGCCCCTGACGACCTCATCGTCCCTGCTGTGATGGCGTCCCTGGCGGCAGGTGCCATCTGGAACAGCCTTACGTGACTTCTCTGCTCCACCGACCGCGTTTCGAATGAGTCCTTTCTCTTCTGACGACACCGTGAAATGCAGCCCCGATCCCCTGTGGACCTGGCCTCCTCACTAAGTCTACCTCCCTCTGTTCCAAATCTCACCCACACATTTCCCAGGAAATGCCTACTTCTGCAGAGAAGGGTCTCCACAGCTTATCCCGCTGTGCAGAAGTCATTCTGTCTTCTGTCCGTCGCTGGCATGTCCGGCAGGTCTCTGCACACACACAGGCGGACAACGGGGGGGGGGGGGGGTCTGAGCAGGCAGACGGCTGTTGGACAAGGAATAACATGTCACACACTTGGATTACTACCTACCTCTGTGTTCTAGACTTGGATGGAGAGTGTGGATACTACTACTAAAAATTTTAACAGATTTTTTTTACATAATCCTTATAGAGAAGGAATAATATGTCTCTTCTTTTTTCACCATGTGTAGTTAGGCATAGGATACGGTAATATACCTTTTTTTTTTTTTTCTTCCTATGAACTTTTCTCTCCATGTGGTCTGGTCAGTAATACTTAAAATATAGACATCTTCATTACAATAGGTATTTCTTCCGCTACAAAAGAATTCAGAACTCCTTAGGTCCTCGTTTTTAAAAGCATCACACTGTAGCAGATTTATTCTGGTAGGTTTTAGGGGCTGTGGAACACGTCGCCACAGGCCAGGAGAGCAAGAAATAGAGACGATACGTTACTGCAAGTGTTCTAAAAAAAATCAGAACAAAACTAATTTATTGTAGTTCTGCCTTCATTCTACACCACACGGTTGGTGAGCTCAACACAACAAAATTATTGTCTCTTCTTTTAAAAGTGTCCACTAAAGATAAAAAGAATTAAGGTACCAATGAATGTGTTGCTTGTTACATTAGAAAATCTGATATACAAGGATGTCTATTGCCTGTTAAGCTTGTTCTAAGCCTCTTTAACTATAACAAACAAACAAACAAACAAACAGTCCTTGTTCAAAGGCAAACATTCAGCTCAGTTGATACAACGTCACAGGACAGTCCATTAACGTCATTGGAGGAAGATAAGGAGTCTAGCCTCGGCTTCCTGAGCTGCAAGTCCATCGACCAGATCGCTGAGGAAGGTTCCATGCCGGTTCGCCACTCACTGTGTGTCACCAGGTTTTTGGAGGACATGGTGCTTCCTATTGGATGGCTTTGGAAGGAGGGGCCCCGTGCTACTGGTCAAGGCGCAGGGAAACCCCAACCTGTCGTTGATCGTTTTAGCGAGCATAGTCATTAGGACCGTGTTATTGAGTTTAGCACAACAGCTAAAACAAAATAAGAATAATAATAACAATAATAATAATAATAATATAATAATGATCGTCATAACGATAAGAATAAAAATAAAACCAAACACCCAGCGGAAAGCCCAGGGACGCTGCCAGCCGTGTCAACACGCTTGCGATACGCTATGCGAAGAAAAATAATGATAATAAAATAAATGGAAATATCCACCCATCTCCACGCTGCCACAGACTCGCCAAGTCAGAAATACAAAAGTCGTCAGCTTGCCCCTTTTGCAGAAGAAACAAGCTTCTGTGCTCCTTGCTCCCAGAAGCGCGGCGCGCCCACCGAGTCACCACAGGTAGTAGCTTCTGGATGTGTCCACCTGGGTCGGCTTGGTGTCCGCGGAGCCGTCCTTGTCCCTGTCGCCGTCCCCGTCCCAGAGGTTAATGAGCGGTGGGTACAGCTCGTTCAGGGGGATGGAGGAGGTCTTCTGCATGTACTTCTTTAAGGAGTGGTGGTAGTTCTTCCTCTTGAACCTCCTGGCGACATAGACGGCGACGGAGGCCAGGCTGACGACGGCGAACAGGGACCCCATGACGGCCGCGAGGGCGGTGCCCGTGTCCCGGTCCGAGAGGTCCAGGGCGAAGGCCGCGTTCTTGGTCGTGACGTTGACGCACGACTTCTGAGTCTGCTGGTGGACGCTGGACACGGTGAGGCACACCTCGTAGTCCGTGGAAGGCTGCAGGTGCGTGAGGTTGTACTCGTGGACATCCACGGGGACCCTGGCGGTGTACGTGATGTGGGGGTTGTCGATCTTCATGGTGGCCGACGACCATTTCAAGTTGGACGTCATGACGTTGGGGTTGACTTTCCAGGACACTAAGATGGAGTGAGATTCCGTCTGCTTGACGTATATCTTCAGCACCTGGGCGCCGTCCAGGAGGGTGCCGTTAACCTTGATGGTCACCACGCGCGTGTCTGCCCCTTCCACGTTCTGGGCCACACAGGTGTATCTCCCCGAATCTTCCGTTCGTATGCTCGCGATTTCCAAGGTGCCCTCGCCGCTCAGCTTGTATCGGTCGGAAAGCGTTTCCACGGTTATCTTATTGCCAAGGGGCGTGACCCAGTAAATTTCGGGTTCCGGCTCGGCCATGGCCCGACAGTCCAGGAGGACCGTGGTGCCGATATCCACGTTCAGACGGGCTGGGAACGTGTCGTGGGCAATCATGGGGAGGCACTGCCCGCCGGAGTCCTGGATCAGAACCTCCTTCACCTGCTGCCCTCTGTACTCGGGGGGCATGGCGCAGAACATGGACAGCGGCTCCATGAAGCGGATGCTCGTCTGGTTGGAGTTCACCCAGTGGATGACGCAGTCGCAGCGCAGCGGGTTGCTGTGGATGCTGATCTCCCGCAGGTTGGGCAGCGACTGCACCGTCCTCTGGTAGACGGCGTTCAGGGCGTTGTTGTTCAGCATCAGGCTCTCCAGTGCGGGGACGCTCCGGAAGGCCAGGCGGTGGATGTAGGACAGCTTGGGGTTGTTGGTGGCCTCCAGCTTGGTGAGCTCGGGCAGGTTGTCCAGCGCGTAGCGGTCCACGGAGACGAGCTCGCCCATGTTGTTGAGCCCCAGCTCCTTCAGCCGCAGCATGTTCCTGAAGTCCCCTTCCTGGATTTTGTGGATAGGGTTCTTGTTGAGGTCTAAGAATTTCAAGTTCGGGACCTTCTGCAGGGCGAGCTGGGGGACCCTGACCAGCTTGTTATCGTAAAAAGACAGGCTTTCGAGGCTGTCCAAGCCCACCAGGGCGTTCCCCGGGACGTCGGTGAGATACATTCCCGCCAGAACCAGGCTTCTCAAGTTGGACAGGGGCCTGAAGTTCATATCCAGAATCCCGATCACGGGGTTCTCCCCGATCATGAGGATCTCCAGGTTGGGCGTGGAATCAAACCAGCGGCTGTCGATCACTTTCAGCCGGTTGGAGTTCAGGTGGAGCCTGAGAAGGCTCTTCAAGCCCGAGAAGGCGTTGGCGGAGATGGTGCTGATCTGGTTGTGGTTGATGTAGAGCTCCTGCAGGTTGCTGAGGTCCTGTAGGCAGTAGTCGGTCATGTCGGTGATCTGGTTCTCCTCCAGGTGCAGCGTGGTGAGCTGGGTCAGGTTGGCCAGCCCCACCTCCCTGATGGTGGTGAAGTTGTTCTGGGAGAAGTCCAGCTCCGTCAGGTTGAACAGCTGCTGCAGCTCGTCCGCGGTCCGGGCGATGCTGTTGCTCTGCAGCAGGAGCACCTGCGTGTCGCTGGACAGGTTGCCGGGGATCCTGGTCAGGCGGAGGTCGTTGCAGTCGACGGTGGTGGCTTCCCGGTAGGTGGACTGCGGGGTGAACCAGGGCCGGATCTCACACACGCAGAGTTGCGGGCACTCGCCGCCGTTTGGCAGGGCAGAGCCCGCGAAGGGAGCCACCAGCAAGCCCAGCATCAGTCGCGAAGCTGCCAGAACGAAGCTCGTCCCAGCCATGCTGGCGCGCCCCACCGGCTCGCTCCCGGCCCACGCGCACGCGCACGCACGGGGGTCTCAGCAACAGGGGAGCCCTCCGGAGTGGCACATGGGACGGCAGGCGGGCACTGCCAACATCCACGCCGAGTCTTGGTGGCGCTGTGGAGAGTCCCGGGGTCCGAAGGGAGGGCGCTCTGGAGGTTTCCGAAGGCGAGGCGCACTCAGGAGTCCTTCAGCTGCGCTCCACGGTCCCAGGCATGCCCGCGGCGCCGGGCCCCAGCTCCTCCGCCACGTCGGAGTCTGCGGGTGCTCCTGGAAAGCAGATCGGGACAGACGTTACGCTCGCTCCTGGTACCGCCTACGCCGCAGCCTTTCCATGGTCCACGCGAAAGGCATCGTCATCACCTGCGCACCTGATAGCGGAGGGTTCCACGTAACAATTTTGGATTGCGGGACGCTGTCCCTGTGTTCCACTTGCTACACTGAACTGGTTACCTCGTTCACAGTTAAAACTGGACTGCTTACAGTAGAATCACCACACACACACACACACACACACACGGAGAGGAGAACACTCCGAAAAACCCAGACATCATTTTTTAAATAAGCAAAAGTGACTTAAGAAACTACATTATCGTTATGGCACCAAAAGAAAAAAAAAAGCGAAAGGTGAAAAGCAAAACATGAAAGTTTGTGTGTTAAAGGCTCAAAGCTCGCTCATCGTTGTTTCTGCGTAGACATGTCACTGGTTCTGCAGATCTCGCTTCTGCAAGCGGTGCGATCCGTGGACCTGCTCAACCAGTGCTTCGCGAGCTCAATTAGTCTCATGCAGAAAAGGGATCTAATGCAGCCGGAGGAGGAGGACTTCGGCTTCTCTTACATTCTGACTGAATAGAATAGGATACCGGCTCCAGTCCACCGCACCCCTGGTCTTTATTCAAATCACAAGCATGTACGTATGCAAATATCACATGGATAATCCCATGAACCTCGCGGGAGCGGCACTGGCTGCTTAGTAACGGGGGTGGGGGCGTGGCTGTATTGGACTTGTCTTTGCACCTGTGGAAGCCTCAGCGTCTTCAACTACAGAATAGGGTTGGCCACGAGGGCCCCTCTCCCATGGGATTATGGAGAGAATTAACCCTTTGAGTAGTGAGTTATTTTCATGCTCGCTGACCCCTGAGAGTGAGTTCTTTTCCAAAAATATGAAATTAGTTCCAGTTCCAGTTTTTTAAAAATATTTTTTTAACTTTATTCAGTTTTTTTTTTTTTTAAGAGAGACACATACAGAGAGAGAGAGAGAGAGAGAAAGAGAGAAGGGAGAGGAGCAGAAAGCATCAACTCTCATATGTGCCTTGGCCAGGCAAGCCCAGGGTTTTGAACCGGCGACCTCAGTGTTCCCAGATTGACGCTTTATCCACTGCGCCACCACAGGTCAGGCCAGTTCCAGTTTTATTAACTTAAAATCATGTTTGTTTGATAACCAATTTATGGAAAGAAGAAGAACATATATTTGCCTTTTTTTTTAATGTTGCCGTACACATTTTTAAAGACATACATGTACGATGGTACTCTGGACGGTCAGGAGGCATGAAGATGTACATGGACGTTAGTATTACTCAAAGGGTTAAAGGAAACCTGTAAGGCTCTTAGTGTGGTGCCTAACAAGTAGTAAATGCTCATAAAAGTCAACCGGATTTATCTTATCACCGTGTTAGCTGAGTGGTGGCTGCCGGAGGACAGGTCAGCGGCGGGCAGCTGGGGGTGCTGGAGTTTATTTGGCCGCTGGCAGCGGGAATGAGGTCCTGTGCAGTCAGAGAGGCACTGCCTGCCTGCTTGTGAGGAGAGCATTCGCGGGTCACGGGTTCTCGTCCTCTCGCTTCCAATCAGGTGTGGAGCCATTGTGGGGTCAGTGCCTGTACTGCCTTCCCAGGACCAGGCGGGCACTTGCTAAGGTCCTGACAGTCGGGTTTTCCCTTTCCCCTCATGTGACTTCCCCTCATGTGACTTCCCCTCATGGACTTCCCCTCATGTGACTTCCCCTCATGTGACTTCCCCTCATGGACTTCCCCTCATGGACTTCCCCTCGTGTGACTTCCCCTCATGGACTTCCCCTCGTGTGACTTCCCCTCATGGACTTCCCCTCGTGTGACTTCCCCTCGTGTGACTTCCCCTCGTGTGACTTCCCCTCATGGACTTCCCCTCGTGTGACTTCCCCTCATGGACTTCCCCTCGTGTGACTTCCCCTCGTGTGACTTCCCCTCGTGTGACTTCCCCTCATGGACTTCCCCTCATGTGACTTCCCCTCATGGACTTCCCCTCATGTGACTTCCCCTCATGGACTTCCCCTCATGTGACTTCCCCTCATGGACTTCCCCTCATGGACTTCCCCTCATGTGACTTCCCCTCATGGACTTCCCCTCATGTGACTTCCCCTCATGTGACTTCCCCTCATGGACTTCCCCTCATGTGACTTCCCCTCATGTGACTTCCCCTCATGGACTTCCCCTCATGTGACTTCCCCTCATGGACTTCCCCTCATGGACTTCCCCTCATGTGACTTCCCCTCATGGACTTCCCCTCATGTGACTTCCCCTCATGTGACTTCCCCTCATGGACTTCCCCTCCTGTGACTTCCCCTCCTGTGACTTCCCCTCGTGTGACTTCCCCTCATGGACTTCCCCTCATGGACTTCCCCTCATGGACTTCCCCTCATGTGACTTCCCCTCATGTGACTTCCCCTCATGTGACTTCCCCTCATGGACTTCCCCTTGTGTGACTTCCCCTCATAGACTTCCCCTCATGGACTTCCCCTCATGGACTTCCCCTCGTGTGACTTCCCCTCATGGACTTCCCCTCATGTGACTTCCCCTCATGTGACTTCCCCTCATGGACTTCCGCGTGAACACTGACGGACCTTCAGTGACTGAGTGTGCTCTGCCCTCGTCAGCTCACTGGGAGGGTTCAATTGGGTAGAGTCCTTACTGTGCCTGACGCCTGCTGTTCGAGCTCTCTCTTCCCATCAGCGGCTGTTTCCTTTTTACGTTGCAAAATGTATGTGGTTCCCCTTGTGCTTGACCATGAAGCCTAGTGAGACAAGGAGCCAGTCCTAAAAGTTCCACGTTGGTCATCTTTTAGTAGAAAGAAGGAAAAGTCCTGAAGTTTCTGTCTTTGTTGTGTTACAAATAGGCAAAACTAGATTACTGGTCTAATGAGAGAATTACACAAAAAGTCAACCATGCAATGCCGAACCGGTGAGGTGGGGGTAAGGGAGGGGGAGGAGGGGACTGCAGAATGCTTTCTGCTCTCTCTGAGGAGGGGGCAGACCGGTGTGCCCCCCCCCCATCTGGTTACTTTGTCATAGATGATGTATGCGCGAAACACAATGATGTGGTGGAACTACCTGATTCTGACTTTTATGGAAAATCCTGTAAAATGAAAGCAGACCTCACAGAATAAGATACTCTGAATATTATCACTCCCCACGAATTTATTCCACTCTTTTTCTTTCCGGTAAAAGGAACCCTAAACCAGGTGCAATGACCACATTCTCCAAGTTCAGCTAAAAAAAAAATTTCCGCCATGGGTTATTTTCTTAATCTTAATTCAAAACAGAAAACCCAGAGAAGAAACCTACTTGTCCTGACTCCGGCACAGCATTTCAATGATTGCAAAATATTGCTTAAGCGGGCTATACTTTGAATGCTATCATGAGTAATGACAGTATTAGTTTAAATTATATGATTTGAGGTCATTGTGTTAGAGTATTCAGATTTCTCTCTGACACATAAATGTGCCTCTTCAAACGGGCAAGCAAGCAAACAAACCAACCACACAAGCTCAGAATGTCAGACATCCTTCCAAACACAGGGGAGGACACTTTCCTCTCCCTCACCTGCAGCTGGCTCCTCTGAGGACAGAGAATGAAGCTTCCTTAACACAAAAGGAGGTGTTTAAGATGTTTCCATTTGTGCACCGCTCTGAATTCTATCCAGCATATTTCCCTAGCCTAACTTTTGCATGTGACATTGTACGTAGAACAAAGCTTCATGTAATTCTTAAACCATTTTATACATTTAACATGTATAGGCCCGTTTCAGGAGCTATTCACTAACAGTGTTTAAAAGTTAATCCTTTATCACACAAGAGAGGAAAACTACAGGCCAATCTCCCTGATACAGAAAATGCATGGGACAGAAGTTAACACCCATTCGTGATAAACACACTCAGCAAACTGGGGCGGGGGGGTGGGGGAGGAAACTGCCCCGACATAATAAAAGCCACATACGAAAAGTCCGCAGCTAAAAATCATTTGTTGGTGAAAGAGTGTAAGCTTTCCCTCTAAGATCAGCAACAATATAAATAAGGACGCCTTACTCTAGCCACTTCTATTTAACTTGGCACTGGAAGTCCTAGACAGAGCAATTAAGTAAGAAAAAGAAATAAATGGTTTCTAAGTTGGAAAGGAAGAAGTTACATTGTCTGTAGATGGTATGATCTCATTTTAGAAAACCCTAATGTTGCCCCTCATCCCCCCCCATGTTAAAACAAACAAACAATTTCAGCAAAGTTTCAGGACACAACACAAGCACATAAAAATCAGTTGTGTTTCTGTACCCTCACAATGGCCAGTCCAAAAAGGAGGCTAAGAAAATAATCCAATTCACAATAGCAGCAAGGAGAATAAAATATTTAAGAATAAACCTAACCAAGGAGGCAAAAGATTTGTGCACTGAACACGACAAAGCAACGCTAGAAGAAATAAAACAGGCAACTAAATGAAAAGACACCCCATGTTCATGGATCATCAGACTGAATACTGTTAAAATGTCCACAGTACCCAAAGTGACCTATGGATTCCATGCAATCTCTTATTAAAATCTCAGTGGCAATTTTTGTAGAAATAGAGGGGGGAAAAAAAATCTTAAAATTCAGTTGGAATCTCAAGGGACCCCAAAGAGCCAAAGCAATCTTGAAAAAGAACAGTGTTCACGACCTCACACTTCAAAACATAAACAAAGCAACTGTAATCAAGACGGTGTGGTACTTGCATAAAGACAGACAGACAGACGAGTGGAAGAGAGAGCCCAGAAATGCACTCTCTGTACAAGATCTCATGATCTTTGACAAAGGTGCCACACCTATATAACGAGGAAAAGATAATCTCTTCCGCAAATGGTGGTGGATTTCACATGCACAAGAATGAAGTGAGACGCTTATCCTACACTGTATGCAAAATTGAACTCAGAATGGAGTCAAGACCTAAATGTGAGACCTAAAACTAGAAGACTCCTAGAAGAAAACAAACGGGGAAAGCTTCAGACCACTGGATTTGGTAGCAATTTCTTAGATACGATACCAAACACAGATCCCCAGTGGGACTAAATCAAACTTAAGATGCTCTACAGATCACAGGAAACAACCAACAGCGTGCAGGGACAGTCTGCAGAGTGGGAGAAGTTATTTGCAAATTGTATCTCTGATAGCGGGTCGATGTCCGGAATATATAAGGAACTCCTGCAATGCTAAGACAACTACAACCCGATGAAGAAAACCCCCCACATAATCCAATTAAAAATCGGTCAGGGATTTGAACAGACCATTCTCTATAAAGAAGCGACACAAATGGCCAATAAGCTCATGAAAAGATGCTCAATATCACTAATCGTGAAAGAGCTACAAATCAAAACCACCGTGAGATATCACCTCACACACAGGAAAATGGCCACCGTCAAGGGAACAGAAGCTGAGAAGCGTTGGTGCCGGAGTGGAAAAACTGGAACGCTTGTGCACTGTTAGTGAAAGTGTAAAGTGGGTGCATTCCTTATGGAAAACAGGATGGAGGTTCCTCAGAAATTAAAACCAGAATTGTTGTATGATCCAGCCATCCCACTTCTGGGTGTATATCCGAAAGAATTCAAAGCAGGAACTCAAAGAGCTCTCTCTGCACGCCAACGCTCATTTGCAGCGTTATTCACAAGAGCCGAGAGATAGCAGCAAACTGTATGTCCATCCATGGATACATGGGAACAGAAAACATGGCATATTAAAAAAAGGAATATTATGAAGCTTTCAAAAAGAGGGAACTCCTGCCACAGCTATGACAAGGACACTCTACACGAGAAATAAGCCAGTCAAGGACTTAGACGAGAGGACAAACACCGTCTGCTTCCATTCATATGAAGCAGCTAAAGTAGTCAGAATCATGGAAACACAAAGTAGGGTGGTGATCGCCAAGAGCTGCCGGAAGGAAAGGGGGCGAGTGTTTAACGGGCAGAGAATCAGTTTTACAGGAAGTCTGAGATCCGTCGTGCGAAATGCGACTATACCGACCATGATGGAGCTGTGCACTTAATGGAAGGTGGTACATCTAATTTTTCTAAATCATAATTAACAAAGGCAAATCATAATTCAGTCCAACTTTTATCGTACGCATACAAGTTAATTATCTGAAATTCTGCAACCAATAAAAAATGGCTGGCATAGACGGAAGGGGGAAAAAAATGCAGTATTGCCTTTCTCCAGGGCTGACTGGACCGAGTCAGTCAGATGTGAGAAGGAAGTGTCCTGCTAATTACTGGAATGATGGATCACAAACAAGTCTGGCCGTTTAAAGGCGACGGTCCGTCCAACAGCAAACCATGTCTTTAAAAGCCCAGAATTGGCGAGGGGACACCCTTCAAAGAGGCTGACCAACAATGATGTATTCAGATTTGTCCCAACAAGATGATATATTTGGGACACTCTGCTCCGAATATCAAATTCCAAAGGAAATGGACCGCCTGGTCATCACCATCAGTGGACTTGGCACCGACTCCCAGGGTCCCCACGTAATCAGGTCGGATGGGGCGTTTGCGGAACAAAATCACATTATTTGGTAGGACTTCGGGCTAGGAACCTTCTGCATTATGTTCTCATGGTTTTGGGAGGACAAAAAAAAAAAAAAGCAATCATAATGACAGGGGCTATGTCCACTTCAGTTATAGCGAGATCCAGACAGCTGTCCGCTGGTGGGAAGACTTCTGTTTCGTGGGATCAGGGGACGCAATTTCAGCTTCCGACGTCTTCACTGATGAGGCCTGTTACCTTGTACAAACTGTGTGAATTTGGCGCCTCGGTTTCCATCGCTCAAATGAAGGCTAACGGTACATACCGCGTAGACGAAAATGATGATAACCTCATAAAATAGCCCATGTGACAGTTTTCCGCCCAGAACCCGGGAAAGAGGCCAGCACAGAGTGAGCTCTCAAATACTTATTTTAAACCTCTGGAAGCTCATCAAGTCTGCCATTAAATTTTTACTCTCACCTTGCGGGACTCCTGGGAGGCGATGAAGAAACACTCCTCTCTTTAAGACCCCTTGGGCACGACAGGTGTTTGGGGAAAGTCATCATTTTTGTTGTTTACTGTTTCCATGACATTTCCAAACCAGTTATTATTGGAATTCATAGTGTTAAAAACCCAGGGGCCAAATGTTGCCCTGCGGCTAAATGGAAACCCTGTGCAGGCAATCCAATTATGAAAAACAAACCTCCGGATTGGAAATTAATGTCATCGGATTAACAACACTGTTGTCATCGCAGCAGTGAACTAAGATTCCGACCCCCTCCCGCACCCCAAAAAATGAAGAAAACGCCTTCTTGGGACACGGGCTCTGATGTACTTTCCTTGGTGGTCAAATTCACACCGGGTGCCCAATGTTTAGAAAAATCTTTACCGGTCCCCAAAGAGACCCAGGGCTAACGCAACATTCCCATTTGCTTATTTATTTTTATTTTTTATTTTTTGAAAATGGATTGAAGAATGGGGAAATGGGGTGTTTGTTCTAGGTAGCTTTCCTTCTAGTTGAAAAAATGCATCCTCTGGATAGAAATTCTCCCTCAGCAGGGAGGGGCCGCACCCCACTCCACGGACCCACCTCCCCTGCGCCTGTGGGCCAGGCGGACATCTGCCGCAGGGACCAGCGGCTTCTGTCAGACTTGGACGAGCTCTGCAAGCTCTTTGAAACTGGAGGTGAGAGTGGAGTTGAGTGTGGCACCTGGTTTCAAATTCAGTTCTGTGACCTTGAGCACTTTATCGGCGCTTTCTGTCTGAGGCTCAGTTCTCTCTCTCTCTCTCTCTCTCTCTCTCTCTCTTTAGAAAGCGCAGATCATAAACCCTGCTTTGCAAGGGTGGTGAGAATTAGAATGAGATGCTAAAGGTAAGGCTTTGGCAGCGAGCCCAATAGACATCAGCGATGATTACTGACAGGTTTGATGTCTCCCACTGGATCCAAGGCCTTAGTGAATGTTGTGGATGACAGGAAGGAGCGGGGTGGGGGTGGGGGAGGTTAGCATCAGCACAGGGCATCTTTCATGGGATTAGCAGCTGCAAATGTGGGAAAGGCCTGGCCGGAGGTCCCCGAAGCACGCGGGTGACCAGTGCAGGGGGAGAGCCAGAGGGACGGCGGGAGCTGCTCTGTGGAGGGTCCCTGTCCTTCCCCATGGGGAGGCAGGGAGGCAGGGAGGCCTGGCGGGTGCCTCCGGCACGCTGAATCAGCACGGGCTATTTTTAAAGACCTGAGTCCCTTGGACTTCTGTCTGGGTCCTGACCCTGAGTCTTACATTTCTGCCTCCCACAATTTTCCAGACGTATGCTCCTTGCTCACACGTTATCCACCGCAACACGCCCTGTGCAGGGTCTCCGCAGTGGCCGATGGAGGGTGCGCCTGGGGCGAGGAGCTGTGCTGGGCTCCATAACGCATTAGGGAAGCATGAAAGTGTGTCCCCTGGCCGGGACGTCACGGGGCTGGCGGGGGCTCTTCTGCCTAAGGAACGGCCCCTGAGAGCCCGGGTCATTCTTCAGCACGCAGGGCTGAGGGGGCCGAGCAGCAGAAGGAGGATGCCAGGGCAGGGGTGCTTAATTTGGGCTTCACCTCAAACGTCCTGGCTGACCTTGAGCGTGGCTAGAAACTGTGTCCTATTTTAGTTCTCTTGGAATAAGGAGGTTGAGAGGAAAGGTTGAACAGTAACAGCTTCCCTGGCCACCAGGAACCCCAGGAAATCCTCTTACCAACCAGTTCCGGTTGTGTTGATAAACTAGACTTTGGCCCTGGCTGGTTGGCTCAGTGGTAGAGTGTTGGCCTGCCGTGTGGAAGTGCCAGGTTCCATTCCTGGTCAGGGCACACAGGAGAAACACTCATCTGCTTCTTCACCCCTCCCCTTTCCCTTCTCCCTCTCTCTCTCTCTCTCTCTCTCTCCCTCTCCCACAGCCATGGCTCAATTGGAGCAAGTTGGCCCTGGATGCTGAGGATGGCTCCATGGCCTCTGCCTCAGGTGCTAAGAAGAGTTCAGTTGCTGAGCAATGGAGGAACACCTCAGATGGCAGCTCATTGCCTCCTAGTGGGCTTTCCAGGTGGATCCCATTCGGGGCACGTGGGAGTCTGTCTTTGCCTCCCCTCCTCTCACTGAATAGAAAAAGAAAAAAGAAAAACTAGACTTCTAGCCATTTCAGCGAGGTGACTTTGTCCCACCCTCTTCCTTTCTTCTCTCCTACCATTTTTAAAATGTTATGGAGGCATGGAGTTTGATTTTTCTGACGATCTCAGACTCCATCTCCTTCAAGGGTTGGGCAGGTGAGGCCGGTGGAGTCTACCACAGTCGTGTAAGAGGCTGGCGTGTGCACGCACTCCAAAAGCCATCCAGAATGTTCACCTGAGCCAGACAAACAAAACCCACCCACTTCCCAAGGCTTTTCATGGCTTGGGGCCAGTCTGCAACATCTGCATTACAGAAGAACAGTCATAATCATGTCACCCATGTTGCTTACGAGCTCATGGGAGTGTCGGCTACATAGACGATTAGACAGATATTGTAAGATATTATTGGCAAACAGCCCGTATGGAAACACTGGTCATTAGAAGCACAGGGTTATTAAGGTGTGATCTCTGCTCTGCAGAAAACGTCTCTGGTGCTTTCATTTATTTGTTTACTTATTATTTACTTTTTCCTTAGAGCGAAAGAGAGAGGGAGGGGGAGAGAGAGAGAGAGAGAGAGAGAGAGAGAGAGGGAGAGAGAGAGAGAAGCATGAACTCGTGGTTTCACTTAGTTGTTCTGTTTCTTGTACATGCCCTGACTGAGTTCGAACCCGTGACCTCTGGTGTGCCAGGTCGATGCTTTATCCACTGTGCAACCTCACTAGTGCTTTTTAAAGAGTATTATATCGACAAAAATTCATTCTACATTCCTTTCTTTGGGAAGACCTACTTTTAAAGGGAGGCAGAACCTGAGAGCCCCCCCCACCACCACCCCCGGAGGTGACCCAGGGAACTGGCGGAGGAACAAAATGAAATCTGAAGGCCCTGACCCTTTCCTGAGCTGACCCCTTCCAGGGTCTACGTTGGTTTTTCTGGTTCCCAGAGAAAAAAATTGAGTGTCCTTTCCATAATTTGATTTTCTTCTTGTATTTGTTCTTCTTGGATTTGTTACCATTATTCATTGACCAAGTCTCAGAAATGGGTGGTGTTAAGTGCACTAGTCGATGGAGAAGAGGGTGACAGATAGATGACCCTTTGATGACCCCCCGCCCCCTCCCTGGTCTGGGCCAGTGCAAGTCCAGCTCCCCGCGGTGCAGCCTCGGCCCCCGTCTGTGGGAGAAGCCCAGCGGTGCCGCCCTGGTCTCCAAGCCCAGCGAGCGTAAGAGCTGGGCTCACCGTCCTCTCAGCTCTGAGAGCCCCTGCCAGTGGGCAGGCCAGGCCCGGTACCGTACACAGGGCGGGGCCGGACCGGACGGACGGAAGAATTACCAAGGGAACTTGGAAAAGAGGAAAGATGGAAAGTCAAAGCCCAGACAGAGCCGGCGGGCACGACCCACGTCCTCGTCGGTGGCCCAGGGGGAAGGATGCCGCGGAGGAGCCGGGAGGAATAAGCTCCTTCTCGTTCTTATTTGGCCTCAAGTGATCAAAGGCCAGGGCGCTTGTTTCCCTGAGAAATAGGACAAACACCAGAGGTGGCCCGGACCCAGGTACCATGGACTCGCATTTTACAGTGGAGGGCACCTCAGAGAGCCCGCTCACACGGGGGGGGGGGGCAGGCTGGACCCATTCCTGCTCCCCAAGCACAGGGTTCCTCCCAGAGCCCCACCCGGACTCCCTCCGTCTGGGGATAGCAGGGCAGGGCCTGACCGTCTCTGAAGGGCTCTGGCCTCTAGCGTTCCACTAATCAGTGATGAAGATCAGAAGCCCAGGAAAACACCCTTCCATCTAGGGAGGGGGCAGCGGCTCGTTCAAGCCCCTGCAACTTCTTGACCTTTGCTTAGGACATCCAGGCCGGGGTGGACCGCTCAAGCAATCATGCAGGTGGCCAACTTCTTCCAAAAAAAAAAAAAAAGTCAAGTTACCTAAACATGTTTGTTTGTTTTTAACTTGGAGGAACGTCATAATCACTGATCTGTTATTCTAGAAAAGCGTGGCCGAGCCTCACGGTTCATCTGTAAAATGTACGAATTAAACTTCTCTTAACTCGAGGATGGGTGGCATGTCGCAAACTCTATGAAGGCACAGGACTTCACATGTAAGAAGTGTCAGGTGTGGTTGAAAAGTGAACAGGCATTGGGAGTGGGCGTTTAAGATAGAGGTCTCGTGGTATAATGAGAATATGAGTACAGTGATACCTTGAGATATAAATATCTCACCTGGTACCGAGTAGACGCTCAACAACTGAAAGTTTCCCATGGCGAGTGCAACATAGAGAATTGGCCAGATGCTGACAACATAATTTAATATTACCCTTCCAACAAGGAAATGAACATATTTCCTGAAAATTACCCAGAACAGGTTCCTCCCTCCCTCCCTCCTTTCCTTTTCCTTCCCTTCCCTTCCTCCCTCCCCTCCCTCCCTATCTCCTTCCTTCCTTCCTTCCTTCCTTCCTTCCTTCCTTCCTTCCTTCCTTCCTTCCTCCCTTCCTCCCTTCCTCCCCTCCCTTCCTTCCTCCCTCCCTCCCTCCTTCCCTCCCTCCTTCTCTCCCTCCCTTTCTTCCTTCCCTCCCTCCCTTTCTCTATAACCGAGCTCGTAAGTCAGTCAACTCGTATATCAAACTACCGATACCGGACCCATGTGCCAATGCGCCAACTAGTGGCAGGCTTCCGAATCATGACTCGTATCTCGGAATTTCGCTTGGATCTTGAACAAATATACGGACCGAGTCGCAGCTCGTATCTTAAAAAATTCGTATGTTGGTCTGTTCGTATCTCAAGGTACCACTGTATAGCTAACTTTACTAGTGAATTCACTTTCATCCAAAGCTTACTCTGTAGTTACCACGAGAGTGATGGACTTCCACGTGCATAAAGCACGATTGTCCCTATTTTTCACGGAGAAACCACCGCCTGTCTGAGATCTCAGATGTGACCGTGAGTCGAGGACAGAGGGCCATGGTCCCTAGCCCTCCATCCTGCCCGGCTGGATGGTGTTTGGGAGCAGTGTGGACCATATGCCTGAGCCCTGGGCCAAGGGTTAGGTGACCCAAGTCCTTAGGTCTGGTTTGACCTCCAACTCGGGTCACACTGGCTGTCTTCCCTGCCTGTAAAGAACCAGGTCGGGCAGATCTCGGCGATGCCTGGGGGCTGCTCCAGCTCCAGGATTTTAGGTCTTGGGCGCTCGCTTCTTCTCTGGGTTTCTGCTCTTAAAGGACCCATGTAAGCAGCAGTCCTTACGATGGGGAGTATTACACTCAGTCCTGGCTTCCTGGCTTTTTAAGAGAAACTGTGTTTGGGATTTTATCTTCTTAAAAAGAAAGGCATGGTCTTAAGAGGCAGACAGAACTACGTCCGCAAGGCAGACTCACCTCTGCCCCTCTGGGGTGCTGGTGCCCTGGAGTTAGACAGGGGGTGACAGACCTGCTTGTGCTGGTGTGTGAGGGTTCAGTGAGCGAGAGCGTCTTGAGCACCTGGTACAGAGTAGACGCTCAGCAACTGAAAGTTTCCTGTGGTGAGCGCAACGTAGAAAATTGGCCAGATGCTGACAAGATAATTTAATATTACCCTTCCAACAGGGAAATAAACGTATTTCCTGAAAATTACCCAGAACAGGTTCCTCCCTCCCTCCCTATCTCCTTCCTTCCTTCCTTTTCCCCCTCCCGTCCCCTCCCCTTCCCTCCCGTCCCCTCCCTCCCTTCCTCCTTCTTTCCTTCCTTCCCCCCTCCCCTCCCCTCCCCTCCCGTCCCCTCCCCCTTCCCCTCCCTCCCTATCTCCTTCCTTCCTTCCTTCCTCCCCTCCCGTCCCCTCCCCCTTCCCCTCCCTCCCTATCTCCTTCCTTCCTTCCTTCCTCCCCTCCCGTCCCCTCCCCCTTCCCCTCCCTCCCTATCTCCTTCCTTCCTTTCTGACCCAGTCCTTATTTGGGGTTTGATCTTTCACACACAGTGTCCCTATGGGGTAAGCAGTATCATTGTCTCTCTCCCCAGTGAGGGAAACGATGCTTAGAGAGAGTGACTTGTCCAGGACGCACACGTTGGGAGTGACGGAGCAGGACTCTAACCACACAGCGCGGCTCCGAAGCCCCCGCCCTCCGTCCCGCCCACACGCTGCGTGAACATCCCACAGAGCCCCCGGTTCCGAACCGGATGAGCGCGCGGTCCCGGCAGTGTCAGGAGTGCCGTCCACATCGACCGGCAGGGAGCACCTGGGGCTCTCGCAGGCAGTTCCACTTCCTCTCCACGGCCGGGTCTCCGCACACCACAGGGAAGGTCTAGAACGGCCCGGCTGTGTGCCAGACAGCTTGGGCGCCCCTGAGACAGCCTCTGCCTCTCGGGCAGGGATAGAAAGGAGTTCTAGAAAATTAGGTTTTAAAGCAAAGGCGCAGGGATCTGTTACGTCCGCCGTGTGGCTTCGTTGCGTCTTGCAGGAGAATCTGGTCGGTCCCCAGACGTTGACTTCATTTTACTTTGACACGACACTCAGGCAGAACCGCCCGCACCCTTCTCCCTCAGCCCAGACGATGGGTGGAGTGCAGAAAAGCCCCACCCTGCTCCCCCCCCCCCCAGTCTCCCACAACGGCCCTGGAGGGTCAGCCCCTGCCCAGCTCATTTCCAGAGTGTATTTCCAAAGGCTCAGTCATTTTTGGATGTAAGGGGAAAAGTCATGCATTTATTTTGGGGAGAGAACGCCCATGAAATCTCTACGTGCTGCTTACTGCGGATTTCAGCTCTTCAGTGTAACGGGAAGCCTCTGTTGAGAATGATCCTTTGCAACACTGGGCTAAAGAGCGTGTTCCTTTCTAGACTGTAAGAGGGTGAACGACAGACACCCAGAGCCTTTCCGTTCCTAACCGTCTGGGATCTAAACAGATCCTTCACCAAACAAAGAAAAAATAATAATAAAACAAGAGATGGGCATTTACCAATCCATTTAATATGCTGATCTTCGTTACTCTGGGTGCAAAGAGGTAAACAGTGAGCAAAGGGAATTAAATCGTTAGCCTGGGAAAGACAGAAAGCATCCTTCCCCAACGACGAGCACTACCTAGCCTTTTAGACACTGCCCATCTCTGACCTCTGATGTCCGCGTCCACGTCCGCGGCAGGGCTGTTCGGGCAGGGTCGTCGTTAGGCCCAGGAGCGGTCAGTGCTCACGAATGCCCACTCACTCTCCCTGGGGGACAGCACCGCACTCAGCACTTTACAGAACCTTTCATTCAAAGCTCACAGCCCTGTGGGGTGGGGGCCAGGACGTCCCCCTGTTTTCATAGGTGAAGCCACGGAGACTCGGGCACATTAACGGGCTGGGCCGAGGTCAGGGAGGCAGCAATGGAGGAAGTGCCGTGTGAGTCCCGGCTCCTGGGGCCAGAGCGCGAGCCACATCCTCTTCCATGCGGACTGTCTGGTGGTGAGAGGGGGTCCCCGCCAACCTGCCAGGACAGAGTCCGTCTGGGAGTGCGGGGGCCCTGTTGCTGTCTCGCTCACACGGGGTCATCAGGGTAGACACGGGGTTGCCGTCGGCATCCCGGGCGCTCAACAAGTGAATGCGATAACCGACTCCACCCACGGACACGCGCTTGCCGGGCACTCGGGTATGGCCACCCACTTCCAGCTCGCAAACAGTCCTCGTCCTGCTGGGCCTCTTCCTACATCTGTGCTGATGCCAACCCTGTCCTTTAAAAAGCCATCCTCTCTTTTGAAAAATAAATAAATAAATAAATGCATCAAGCTTGCAACTTAGCACGTCTCTGCTCCCCACGCACCCCTGATGCTGTGGATTAGGAAGCACCTGCTCTCTGCTCCTCTCCTGCAACCCCAGTGAAACCTGGTTCAGTCCAGATGCAGACGAGGTCCAGTGAACGGGCGCCTGGCTGAATTAGATCGATGTCATGAAGTTAAACAGATACTCATTTGGGCGTTCACTGTGTCCCCGGGACGGAAAGCCCAGGCCCTGCCCTTCTGAGTTTATCATCCCGCGGGGAGAGGACAGACAGGTACCCCCCAGTCCTCTCTCAAGCAGGACCCATGTCCATGGGAGCAGAGACGTGGGCTCCTTAGAAAGGAGACACAATTGCCACCAGCCTGTGTGCCCAGGACAACTCTACGTGGAGACAGAGATGTCCCGTATCGGCAGTGCCCCCGAGGATGTGAAATGGGGCTGGCGGGGGTGAGAAATGATCTAACCTTTTTATTTCAGTTTACTTCTGTGACATTTAAATACCCAGATGGTGGCCGGCGGCTTCCGTGCCGGGCGGCACAGACGGAGCTGTTCGTTCATCCAGGGAGCCGTTAAGAACGCAGGCGTTCACGGCTTATGGAGGTTTTGAGGAGAGAGGTCTGGGGCAGGGTCTGAGAATGGATGTGGTTTTAGAAAGCTCCCCGGAGGGTTACAGCGCAGGCTGGGTTTAAATATTCCAGACGTGGGCATCCTGGCTCAGTTCTGCCCGACAACCACCCACACGCCCCGAGGGCCTGGCGGGCACGCTGGTCTGGGCTGGACGGCTGCAGAGACAGACGGGTCTCGTTCCTCCCTCTGCTACCTGTCCCCGTGCGCTCAGCAGGGACCCGCGCTCCCAGCTCACGATCGAGGTCCCAGGTTAGGTTTTACTCGGCTTCCTGGTCACTGGGCCTCACGCAGAGCCCGGCCTCTGGGTGTTTCACGGTTGATGGCTGAAACAAACAAGGTATGTCACAAGACACAGTTCAGGTAACTGACGGGGCCGGGGACCCCGGAAAATGAAGCTCAGCTGAGGGCAGGTGTAGGGACAACGGAGCGGAACTGGCAATCACAAGAAAGTCATGCGCGCTTAAAAACGTTCCTGGTTTGAATCCAGAAGGACGTTCATCAAGGAAGCACTGTTCTGTCCGGAATCTCGGGATGAGGCACGCACAGGTTTTCTCCAGGACGGGGCCTGCGCACACCCGGGTCCCCTGCGCACCTCCCCGCTCCTCGCTGCCGCCTTGGAGAGGAGCCGCCGGCAGAGAACGTTTACCCAGAAGACCACCTCGACAGAAAACGTTCAGCCCTGTCCCAGAAGCATGACTCTTGGTGTTGTTCCCAAAGGGAGGGATGATGGCCACAAACTCTTTGGAAATGAAGAATTTCTAAGGGCCAGTGTGCGACAGAGCCCAGCAGAGAGGGCTGAGCACACAGGTGGACACGCAGACGTTCTTGTTGAAAAGAACAGGATGTTTTCGGTGAGAATGGACCTATGTGGTTTGCACTGTAGACCTTTCAGCTGCCGGCCATCAGAGACCTTTGTCATTTCTGGATCGTGTCTTTGGGCGAGATAATCCCAGGAGAAAGGAGATAAAAGTCCTCCTCAAAACGAGCAAGGCAAACTCCTCTGACGGCGGCAAAGGTGGACGTGGGTTCTGAGGGCCCGGGAAACTCTCTCCGTATCCCCCCCCCCCCAGCAGAAGAGCAAAGCGGGCCAGGAAACGTGACCCCAGGAGGCAGCCCCTCCGGGCAGGAGGAACCCCGTTTTGGCACCAGCAGGTCGAAGGCAGGTTGGGCTCGGCAGCTCGTGGCTCTCCTGGTCTCCCGACCTCCCCCGGAGAGCAGTCAGTGGCGTTTCTCGTGAGGCTGTTAAAAGGCTCGAGGGAGCTCACGTGTGTCACATGCCCGGGACAGTCACCACGAGTCCTGCAGTCCGGAACCAAGGACTTCTTCCGGGTTGAACTGCGTCCTGCGCCATCTACTGGGTTCTCAGCCTGGGTCCCCCTTTGAAACCATGCCGGTGCAGATATCATTAGTTAAGGTGAGGTCATGCCGGAGTGGGGCGGGGGACCTATCGGACAGGACTAGTGTCCTTATAAGAGTGAGGATGGCGTGAAGACCAAGACAGAGCAGATGGCTTTGTGGAGACAGACCACGGAGCAGGCCATGCGTCCGTGGAGCTGTAAACCAAGGGACACCAGGTGTGCCAGTACCCCCCCCCCCAGAGAGAGGAACGGGCGGGGGGGGTCCCTCTCAGGTTCCAGGTGGCAGGCAGCCCCGTCGATGCAGTTATACCTTGACTGCAGACTACCAGGCCCTGGACTGAGAGACGGTACACCCCTGCGGTTCAAGCCCCGGTGTGTAGCTCCTCGTTAGGGCGGCCCGGGCGTGCCACCCGGTGCCACGGGGACGGGAAACACGGCGGCCCGGGCGCGCCACCCGGTGCCACGGGGACGGGAAACACGGCGGCCCGGGCGTGCCACCCGGTGCCACGGGGACGGGAAACACGGCGGCCCGGGCGTGCCACCCGGTGCCACGGGGACGGGAAACACGGCGGCCTGGGCGTGCCACCCGGTGCCACAAGGACGGGAAACATGGCGGAGGGACAGGAAACACGGCGGCCCCGGGCGCTCCACCCGGGGCCACGGGGATGGGAAACACGGCGGCCCGGGTGCGCCACCCGGTGCCACAGGGACGGGAAACACGGCGGCCCGGGCGTGCCACCCGGTGCCACAGGGACGGGAAACATGGCAGAGGGACGGGAAACACGGCGGCCCCGGGCGCGCCACCCGGTGCCACGGGGATGGGAAACATGGCGGCCCAGGCGTGCCACCTGGTGCCACGGGGACGGGAAACACGGCGGCCCGGGCGCGCCACCCGGTGCCACAGGGACGGGAACCACGCTCCTGGCTGTCTGGGTGTGAGCGTGATGTTATCACATGCCGAAGGGGCTGTCTCCTCGCCCTCCCTCTCCCCGCTGCGGACCCGCCACACGGACCAAGGACGAAGGAGGTCGTTACCTTCCACAGCCTGGAGGTCCGGGGGTGGGGAGACACCCATTTCCTCCTTTTCAAAGAATCTCACCAACTTGATCTTCTGCAGCATCTTCTGGGACCCAGCAAGCAAGACTGCTGCTTATTCATGAACTAGGTCAGCTCTGTGCCAAGATCATTTCCCTCAATATGCTGAAAGTCACCCAGCACATCCCAGTCGGGAGAATTCTGAGGCCGACGGTCTCCCCAATCCCTTTTAAACCTGAGGTTCTGCGGCAGGTAGAGGAGGCAGGACCGGGAACAAACGTAGCTATGGGTTTTTTTTCTGCTTAAATCACATGTAGGATCCAGAAAGACGCCCCCTCCCCCGCCCTCATTCTTGAGAGGAAAGGAGCTATTTGCATAGCTGGAATCATAAAGTAGCAGTTTAACATCATTGAATTGAGACCCAACAGAAGGCTGAACAGAACACAACGTGAACCAACCGCCGGGCGGTTTTATTGCTCATTTACTGTTCCAGCAAGTGCCGCGCAGCAGAAGGACCACAAAATCGATTCATTCTAGCCTTTTCTTTTTTTTTTTTAACAAATTATTTTAATTCTCCTCTCGTAATATGTGTCTGAATGAAATAACGGCTCTGTGATGACTGCTGCGATGAAAATGTTAAATGAACGTGAAGTCCTTACGCTGGCGGCCTCACCGCGCCCAGGAGGCTCGGTCTTGTCACCTCCCGCGAGTCCTTCCCAGGGCATCGCTCCGTGTTTGCACAGGAGATGGAGACCCCGTCGCGCGCCAGGCCGGGAAGTGCCACACGGTAGCACTTATATTGGTGAGAGGAGGGCAGAGAGTGAGGCAGACTACTGCATGCACCCTGACTGGGATCCACCCAGGAAACCCTGTCTGGGGCTGATGCTCAAGCACGGAGCTATTTTTAGCACCTGAGGTTGACACACTTGGAAAACCAAACTATCCTAAATGCCTGGGGCCAGGCTTGAACCAATCAAGCCATGTCTGCAGGAGGGAAAGAGGGAGAGAAAGGGGAGACAGAGGGATGGAGGAGGATCAGATGGTCACTTCTCCTGTGTGACCAGACCAGGAATCGAACCCAGGATATCCATACGCCAGCTGATGCTCTATCCACTGAGCCACCAGCCAGGGCCCATTTCGGAATATTTATTGCAGTTTTCTTAACTCACAGAGAGTTCTGTACTGCTTTGTTTTGCTGTTGTTGTTGTTACATATTTTTAATCAAGTAGTATAGTCTCTGTTACCTACCTGACATTTTAACAATTTCATTAAAAAAAATTAAACATTCAATATCCTTATGGTGAGAGCCTAGGCCTTTTAGCTCTGATCTAGGGGAATTTCTCTCGAGTCTGACTACTTAGCGTTTGCCAGTTAGAGGACTAAGCGTTTCAAGGTGAGCTTGGGAGAAGGTCGGGCACTCAGCCATTCCAAATGAACACTTTCCTTTAAAACCCGGAGACCGAGAGATGGAAACGTAGGCGTCGTTAGCATCAACGTTCTGCTGCTCGAGGTTAAAGACGGCAGCGGTCGGGGGAATGACCGTGTGTGCCCTTCGACTTGATGGACCAAACGCACATTGTATTTCTACAGAATGCCATCTTTTTTTTTTTTTTTTAAAGTAGCAAAATAAAGCCATCTGTCCCGGAGCTCTAAAAATAAACTTGGCTTCAAGTTCCTTTTTTTTTCTAAGTGATTTTTATACGACTGTTGGTTCTAATAAGGATTTAGGGAACTTGATTTTCTTCATCATTAGGAGAGAGAGCATGAATACAGTCTGGAGGGTGCCTGCCTGTTCAAAGCGTCCCTCTGAAGGGTCTGGGGACCCTGCGCCTCTGTAAGGCGAGTGTGTCACAATGGCCAGAGGACAGGGGTGGGGAGCCCGATGTGGGGGTCTAAGGGGCAGCAGCGGGAACGGGGCTCTCCCTGTGTTCTCCCAGCACCCAGCGGGGCCCCCGGCAATGGCTCAGAGACCGAGTGACCGGCCAGAGTTCCCACAGTGCACCGGTGCGGATGCAGAGATTAAAGCTGAGTCTGCTGCACTGTGAGGTTGGGGGGTCCTGTCGGGGGTCCCCTCTGGGGTCCGCCTGCCCGGCCCGTCCTCTGGGGCCTCCGGGGACCCCTGTGAGTGCACCCCCACCCTCTGTGTACATCCCAGAAAGCTCAGAGGTGCAGGAGGACCTTGGGGAACCAGCCGACGAGCCTCGGCGAACCTGCGAGTTCATTTTCTGGGTCGCTGGAGCCTCCTGGACGGTTTTCCTTTTTGTCTTTCTGTCTTTCCCTCTTCCGTACCCACGTCTTGCCTCTGACAGGGTGGCCACTATGATGATTGACTTTTGGAAGACGTATTTCTTCCAGGCCCTGATAAGCAACTCAGATTGGAATCCCCTCCCCACCCTCACTCCACCCCTCAAATCTAAAGTCTTAGTGATGCACTTATTTTTGTCCATTTTTCCCTTTTCTCTAAAATGTAGAGTCTGGGGGGGGGGTGGATTCTAGTTCATTAGAATTTATTTCTGGTCATCATCCAGTTTTTAAGTTGTTTTGGTAAAATTAGAATCAGGTGGACACTTCCTCCCCGAGTTTGAAATCATTGCTTATTATAGATTCTCCGTGGTGCCAAGGGGCTCCCCTACATTAGTGCGCGCCTGAGACCGAGGGCCCCAGAGTCAGGCTGATGGGGCGCACACATGGGGGGGGGCTGATGACGTAGTTTAGGCTTCCCGCGACCAGAGGGTGCAAAGGAACCGCTGCGGACGCTGAGGTGCCCGCGTGCGTTAGAAACTATAGCGCTTTCTATAGCCTCTCCTCCACCCACAGGCTTCATTAAGTTAAAAGTAAAGAGAATAACTCTGTAATCGAATATCCCTACCTTCACTCAGAGCCACGAAAATACGAAGTCAGCCCATGCTATGAGAAGGTCATCTGTATTCCTCTCCTCTCTAGTTTCCCGATAGAAACGGTAGTTACCTCTTGACCTTTACATACAGGAATCATCTTCTTAATGAAGTGAAACTGAAGCTGTCTCTTAGAAAGGCTGACTAAGGGAAAAAAGGTTATTTCTTAATAAGACACATTGTAGAATAGATGGCACTGCAATCTAATCTACCCAGAACTACCTGGCACCTTAAAAGTTTATTCTGCAGGGTTTTCTGTTTTTAAGGAGAGACAGTTTCAACTTGGGATGTTCAAATGGTTATACCAGAGGGGAAAACATATATTAATTGTGGTTTATTAATACGTCAAATTACCCTGGCCAGTTGGCTCAGTGGTAGAGCATCTGCCTGGTGCGTGGATGTCCTGGGTTTGATACCTGGCCAGGGCACACAGGAGAAGTGCTCATCTGCTTCTCCACCCCCCCTTCTCGCTTCTCTCTCTCTCTCTCTCTCTCTTCACTTCCTGCAGCCATGGCTCGGTTGCAGTGACTTGTCCCTGGGTGCTGAGGATGGCTCCATGGCCTCTGCCTCAGGTGCTAAGAAGAGCTTGGTTGCTGAGCAATGGAGCAACGACCCCAGATGGGCACAGCATCACTCTCTAGTGGGCTTCTGGGGTGGATCCTGGTCAGGGCACATGTGGGAGTCTGTCTCTCTGCCTCCCCTCCCTCTCACTGAATTAAAAAAATAATAATAATAATATGTCAAGTTATGTTTAAATGAGGATGATGAGGACACGATTAAAAACAAGACCAGCACATGAAAACTATTCTCTTGAAAAAAATTAGGCAACTCGAAGTAGTAAGGGTTTGGCAACTTGGCATAAAACATGGACAGATAGCTTGTTTTTGCTTTGGGGTTTTTAAGTCTCAGAAATCTAGCACCTGTGTTAGCACTTAAGAGAAAATTCTGGGTTCAGAAGTATTACCATCAACATGTGGGTGAATTCGGTACCATTCCACATGCCTGCATGAGTGGCAGAACGAATCAGCATAGTTTACAGAGCACTGGTTCTGTGTAAGGGCTCCGGCAGAGGGGTGGGGGTCGGCAGGTGGAGGGGAGGTTATTTGCAAAGCAGTGGTGTCCTGGGTCCACGGAGTGCACTTGTTTCCAAATCCAAGTTTAGAGACGTTTTGTAGTAGCTTGAAATTGGTCATGGTGGGTGTATTTACACCACGGAAATGGGCAGACCCTACACGCCAGGCTTTATCTTCTCAGAGAGCCAGCTGGTACATTTCCCAGCATACCCCCAGAGCTGCGAAGGAGGGGGGATGGTACATGGAAGAGGAGCTATGTCATGCTGAGTGAGACCTAAGGGCTGCCAGCATCAGAATGGAAATCATAGGAAGGTAAGGACCGTGCCTAGTTTGGAAGGCCTTTAGGGTTTTGCTAAGGAGTTTCCTCTCGTTGATGGTACTTGGCAACTACCTGGAAGAAATCAGAGGATATATTCAAAAGGGAGAGAACAAAGAAAGTTTGAAAAGGGGACCATTTACAAGGCACAGGCAAGGTTAAGGCAAACTCAAGGATCGGCAGACACTCCCAAGCTAGCAACTGTAGGAAGCGGAAGCCAACAAGAAACCGGAGGGCAAAGACCCCACCCACACAGCCTGACCCCCAGAACACACAGCCACGTGGAGAAGGCGGGCGGGTCTGGTGGGCGGGGGGAGGATCCGGAAACCAGAGGGCAAAGACCCCACCCACACAGCCTGACCCCCAGAACACACAGCCACGTGGAGAAGGCGGGCGGGTCTGGTGGGCAGGGGGAGGATCCGGAAACCGGAGGGCAAAGACCCCCAGAACACGGAGCCACGTGGAGAAGGCGGGCGGGTCTGGTGGGCGGGGGGCGTATCCAGAAACCAGAGGGCAAAGACCCCCAGAACACGGAGCCACGTGGAGAAGGCGGGCGGGTCTGGTGGGAGGGGGGCGTATCCGGAAACCGGAGGGCAAAGACCCCACCCACACAGCCTGACCCCCAGAACACGGAGCCACGTGGAGAAGGCGGGCGGGTCTGGTGGGCGGGGGCGTATCCGGAAACCAGAGGGCAAAGACCCCACCCACACAGCCTGACCCCCAGAACACGGAGCCACGTGGAGAAGGCGGGCGGGTCTGGTGGGGCGGGGGCGGATCCGGCACAGGCCCCTCGCCAGTGGGGGCCACTGACCACCTTTGTACAAGGCGCTGAGATACTTCCACAAGATCAGAAGGGTCTTTCCAGCAGCTGCGTACAGAGACCGGAGAGGGGACATCGTGGGTGGCGAGCCCCGCTAGGAAGCACTGACAGTGAGCCTCAGAGCCGTCGGGACACTGGCATCGGGATTGTGGTGCTGGGGGCAGAGAGGGCTGGGGGGGGGGAGATCTAGGAGGCGTCACAGCTGAGGAGAGGCGGAGAGGGGGAGGGAAGAGTTAAACGTCACAGCAAGGCGGGAGCCTGGATGACTGACGAGGGACAGCAGACCAGGGCAGAGCGAGCATGGCCTGTGCGGGCCGGCTGGTTCCCCTGTGTGCACAGAGAGAGGGCAGAGAGGCTGGGGAACTGGTTCCCGGGGCCCCGGTGGTAGCGGCTCTGGCCCTCTGCAGAAGGCTGTGCGGCCCCCTCTGGTACAGCCAGAGCTCGTCTGCGTCCTGGAGACCACGCCTCCTCAGGGATGGGATTTTGAGTGTGAAACCATCCCGCAGGCATTTTGGAAAGGTGAGACTGGGGTCTGGGCACGCGGCTGTGCCCGAGAGGCACTTGGATGCTCATTCTCCCAAAGATCCAGCGCAGAAGACCTACGACCCCAAGGGGCGCGGAGAGAAAAGCGGGTTAGTCACGCTGGGGTTCGGGGGAGCCCCAGACGCACGCCGTGACGCGCAGCGTGAGTGCGATGGACAGCCCTGCGTCCTGCTGAAAAATATCTGACTCCGTCTCCTCCACCTCCTGTGCTAGCTGCTCGGTGATCACTAGCGTGCGAACTCCGTTGCCTGTCAGTACAGAGACGGCGCTCAAACACACGAGTCGAGGGGCAGCCTGCTGGCCCGAATGGAGATCGTCCCTGTGTGAGGGGCCGTCCTCGCCGAGATCAGGCAGGACAGCAGGTCTCCACGGAGGACAGATCAATACCAGCGAGGTTCTGGGGTCGTCAGCCCCCTAATGACATCACTCACCACCTCCGTCTCCGGGAGGACCTTGCCCACTCCACATCGGTCCCCTCCTTGCGTGGTGACAGCAGCCCGATGTGGCTGACGGGCAGACTGTCTCATGGGGGTGGGGGTGGGGGGGCGTGAACAGGAAGGATGTTCTGCCCGTGAGGCCTCAGCACGCCAGGTCAGAGGGGTTTGATCTCTGAGACGCTCCCAGACTAGAGTCACCACAGTGCACAGTGCATCGTATCGTCAGCTAACCTGGGTCTGAAGTCTTAATCGAGGGTTCGTCTACAACAGTGGTCCCCAACCTGTTTTGGGCCACGGACCGGTTTAATGTCACAAAATATTTTCACGGACCAGCCTTTAGGGTGGGACGGCTAAATGTATCACGTGACCGAGACAAGCGTCAAGAGTGAGTCTTAGATGGATGTAACAGAGGGAATCTGGTCATTTTCTAAAAATAAAACATCGTTCAGACTTAAATATAAATAAAACGGAAATAATGTCAGTTATTTATTCTGTCTCTGTGAACCGGTACCAGTCTGCGGCCCGGGGGGTTGGAGATCACTGGTCTACAATAAAAGGAAAATGTATTATGGGGTGGGGAGGAGCGGAGACCATGGGCAGCAGAAAATCAAAGATCAATAAATTTGGACACAGCCTGCCTTCACGTTCGTGTCCCTTGTATCTTTATCCGAGGGTTCGAGAGGTTAAGCTGTACCCCCAGGATCCACGTAGATATGAGGGAGGGCGTTGTCCCCTGTTGTCCCCCGCGTGCCCGTCAGCTCTGGGAGCTCGGCACGCCCTGTGCCCGTGACCCAGGCGCTGGCCTGCCACTCGACCAGCGAGGGCTCTGCTGTGCCCTTGCTCAGGCGACTGTCACCCCCGGAAACCAACCCTGCTGCTCCTCCCCCCACTTCCGTGAGTAGCTGCACCCCATCCGGCTCCCCCCTACGCCAGGCAGACTCGCTCTCTGAGCACTGCTCCAGTTCTGCCTCCTCTGAACCCCATGTGTACTCACTCCGGAGGGAGGGGAAAGGGAGGGCTGGAGCCAGTGACCCCTCTCTGTCCTAGTCTAATCCACACTGGTCTTCTCTTGGCTCCTCAAACTCATCACGCTCCCTCGAATCTCGGGCCGTGGCTTGCGAAGCTCTCTTCAGCACCCCGGCGCCCGGAGACTTGGGTTGATGTGTCTTCTCTTAGAAGGCTGGGTGTTTTAACGTTGCCCTGTGGCCCCCTGGACCTCTCTCTCCCTGGACCGAACGCAGCCACACCCGCACGCCCAGCTGTGCGGCCGCTGGATTAGCGAAGGGCTCACACTTCATCTGTGTCGCTGACCACTGCGTCCCCTGCTCACAGAGAAAGGTCCGCACAGAGGTGGTGCTGTCCGCCTCTGCCCAGTGACGGACGGGAGTGCCTGCCGTGTGTGGGTTCGGCTTCGTAGCAAGTGGTGTCACACATGTCCCCGTAGCAGCCCCCTGGGTTCACGTCCACTCCTCCGTTCTGCAGATGTGAGGGCTTTAGGGGCCAAACCAGTGGCGTCTTCACTGAGCACACACAGCCAGCAGGTGACAGGGTAGACCTCCGGACCCGGACCCATGTCATCGGAGCCGAGGTATTTTCTATTTTGTTGGGAATGTCCACAGATGATCACTTAATTACTTTCCGCCCCCAGCCCCCACCCCCACCGCGCCGTCCCACTTCTAATAGCACTTGATGCTCCACCTGCATTTAATGAATACTTTTTGATGACTTACCCTTTCTTGGCATCAAGTATCACAAAAGCATCCCTAAGCGAGCTCAAGGCTCTGTAATAACCTCCCTGAAATAAGGCGCCATCTCTGCATATAATGCGGGTTCACGACCTGCTCATTTCTACTGCGCCACACCAGACGTGATTCTGTGACGCGCGCTGAGAAGCGGCCGCAGGGCAGAGGGAACAGACGCACAGAACGGAGCTCCCTCTTGGCTCTGCGTCACCGAGCATTTGCAAAGCACCCGGTGTTCTTCTAGGTGCCGGGGGCCTCCGCTGGGTCAGCCAGTCCTTCCCTCCAGCTGTTAGCTGGCGGTGGTTGGTGTTGGTGGTGAATAACCGTGATGGGGATAAATTATCCTAAATTAGGGAAACACACGGTGTCCTAGAACGTGAGGACGAGGAGAGGTGGGAAAACCCAGGACACAGTGACGAGCTGGGCCTGGAGGAGAAGCAGGGGATGGGGACCCGGTCTGACACACGGCCGGCTGTCTGAAGAGGCTGGGTGAATTCCTTATCTCCGGTGTCCTCCTTGTCTTTAGAGTGGGACGATGATCCTCCCCTGCGGAGGGGCCCTGCGCTCCCCCGGCTCACTTAGAAAGCACCGTTCATTGGCCCGCAAGGGTAGCCGGAGGTGACTAGCTAGCTGGCTGGCTGTCCCCGGAGTACTGATATCTCCAGTTCCTGGTAAATGCAGAAGCCACCTATCCATTGCGGAGCTCTGATTAGGAGGTTTAAATGAGACAACGGATATGAAGTTCTCTGCAAATAATGACTCCAGCTCCCAAAGAATTAAAAACATTAAAAAAAAAAATGAGGCGTTCACTTCATGGTATCCTCAACAACGCTCCTCTTCGTGTGCAAGTGACAGTCTGCTGGCGGGAGCAGGGGGAGAGGGTCAGTCCCAGGACCTGTCCCTCTGTCACTCCACCGGGGGTCTCTTTAAGAGTCACCCCGTCTGTCCTGCCTGGTGGCTTTCTCTCACTTTCTGACCGACCCTGCTCCCAGGAGGACTCTGCTAGTCGTCGCGCTGAGCGTTTTACACACGCCAGACCACGCTGTGACTTCACGACGGGTCCCGCGAGGTGTAACCTTTGGTTCTCTGAAGTCAGACAGCGTCCGGAATCCAGTTCCTTTTCGGGGAATGAGAAATTGAGACGATGATGAGCCAAGCCTTTCCTCTCTGGTGAGAGGACACCTTGGGGGGGGGTATAGTATTTCCAGACAGGGAAGGGGGTGTGTGACACGGGACAGAATCCAGAAGCGAGAAGGCTCTGATGTGGTCATCGGTTCGCCAGGGCTTTCGAAGCCCTTTGGCGGCCTCACGGTGTCTTGCACGCCTGGGCGCATCGGAAGCCATCCTGAGTCTCCCGCCAGGTGACAGGCAGGTGAGCCCCTGACTTCCACAGACGTCTCCTCTGAACGTGTCTCTTAAGATCTCTCCACGTGCCTCCGAATGAGCACCATAGGAACGCAGACGCCACCGAAGCCAGAAATGTCAGATTTCCGCACGGAATTGTCACTTCTGCTCATCGCTCCCTTCCACCAAGCTCTCGTCTCGGCCCAGAAATGGCGCCAAGCGGTTCCTGGGCGCGATCTCATTGACTGAGCCGGTGACTCTCTCAGGCCGGCTCTGTGGTCACCGTCCCTGTTTTACAGAGGGAGGACTGAGGCCGGCTTTAATCACTCCCGACCCCGCACCGGGAGACGGCGCTGGAATCACTCCCGACCCCGCACCGGGAGACGGCACTGGAATCACTCCCGAACCCGCACCAGACTGGGACACGGCACTGGAGTCACTCCTGACCCCGCACCGGGACACGGCACTGGAGTCACTCCCGACCCCGCGCCGGGACACGGCACTGGAATCACTCCCGACCCCGCGCCCGGACACGGCACTGGAATCACTCCCGACCCCGCACTGGGAGACGGCACTGGAATCACTCCCGACCCCGCGCCGGGACACGGCACTGGAATCACTCCCGACCCCGCACCGGGAGACGGCACTGGAATCACTCCCGACCCCGCGCCGGGAGACGGCACTGGAATCACTCCCGACCCCGCGCCGGGAGACGGCACTGGAATCACTCCCGACCCCGCGCCGGGAGACGGCACTGGAGTCACTCCCGACCCCGCGCCGGGAGACGGCACTGGAGTCACTCCCGACCCCGCGCCGGGAGACGGCACTGGAATCACTCCCGACCCCGCGCCGGGAGACGGCACTGGAATCACTCCCGACCCCGCGCCGGGAGACGGCACTGGAATCACTCCCGACCCCTCACCGGGAGACGGCACTGGAATCACTCCCGACCCCGCGCCGGGAGACGGCACTGGAATCACTCCCGACCCCGCACCGGGAGACGGCACTGGAATCACTCCCGACCCCGCGCCGGGAGACGGCACTGGAATCACTCCCGACCCCGCGCCGGGAGACGGCACTGGAATCACTCCCGACCCCGCGCCGGGAGACGGCGCTGGAATCACTCCCGACCCCGCGCCGGGAGACGGCACTGGAATCACTCCCGACCCCGCGCCGGGAGACGGCACTGGAATCACTCCCGACCCCGCGCCGGGAGACGGCACTGGAATCACTCCCGACCCCGCGCCGGGAGACGGCACTGGAATCACTCCCGACCCCGCGCCGGGACACAGCACTGGAATCACTCCCGACCCCGCACCCGGACACGGCACTGGAATCACTCCCGACCCCGCACCGGGAGACGGCACTGGAATCACTCCCGACCCCGCACTGGGAGATGGCACTGGAATCACTCCCGACCCCGCACTGGGAGACGGCACTGGAATCACTCCCGACCCCGCACCGGGAGACGGCACTGGAATCACTCCCGACCCCGCACCGGGAGACAGCACTGGAATCACTCCCGACCCCGCACCGGGAGACAGCACTGGAATCACTCCCGACCCCGCACCGGGAGACAGCACTGGAACTGCTTCGTCCTGTCTCGGGAGACCTGTCTGGCTGCCCACTCTCTGCCTTGCCTTGGGCTGCGCGTCCCGTGACACATGGACCACGACGCCCGCCATCCGGAGCATCCCTGGATCATCAGAAGGATCGCTTCCGGGAAAAACGGCCTTTGGAAGCAAATCTCAAGCATGTTTCGTGTTGCCGGTGGCCCTGAGCTCTCATGACGTCCTTCGGCACTGCCCGTGAGACCCAGCAATCGACTCATCTCTGAGGAGGTTAAAGACAGTAACGTTTCATCATCCATCATTTTCCTGCGGTCTTTTTAATTTCTAGACATCAGCTACGCTTAAACAATGATGACACAGCTTCCTTCAACATGTTGTGGCCACGGTTTGGAGAAGGTAACCATCTCATGTGCTTTCTCCACTGAAAACCGTCATAATGCAACGTTAAAACATACTCTGTTGATCATCCCAACTTAGTTTTTTAAAGGGCAATTCAGGGATGATCAGTGAAATGGAAAGCCCAAGCCCCATTTCAAAGTTCAAAGTAACGAAAATTCATCACATTTTTATCTCACACAGCCTCACATTGAGAATGGAATTATAGTGTTGAGGGTCGGATGGGCCGCGAGAGCCAGGCCAGTCCAGCCCTTTGGTTTTACGGCGCCATTAAAGAGGAAGACAGGGAGGCCAGGGCTCCAACAGAGCAGGTGCAGAGTCGGAAGGACCCCCGCTCACATCCCCGCTCTGCCGCTGAGCAGCTCTGCGACGTCGTCTGTCACCCGCCGTCCCCCAAGGGCCCCTTCTTGAAAGTGCCCCGCCTGGAGAGCAGGAGTTGTGTTCACTGAGGTTTGAATGCAGGACTCTCTCCTCTACACGTGGCGGGGAGTCATTCACTCGCTCGACAGACACTGGCACACCCTAGCTGTGTGACGTTGGGCAGGTCACTCATCTGCTCTGTGCCTTCGTTCCCTGAGCCGCAAAGTGGGCGTGAGAGGTGTCCGCAAGGATTCGCCGAGCAAACGTGCGTAAGTGCGTGGACGGCTCCCAGCACACGGCAGAGGCGCACTAGTGCCGGGCACCAGCAGGTCTCTCTCTCCTAACTGCCGCTGCACTCGGTATCAGGGACCCGGGGGGCCCTGGGGCTGTAACTTGGGAGCCCTGGGCGAGGTTTCCCTCTTCTCTGTGACAGCATCTTCTCTGCAATGGAGCGGCTCTCCACGGGGACTCTCCAGTGGGTGTGTGTGTGTGTGGGGGTGACGCCATTTGGGGACTTCCTCACTGGGCTTCAGCTCCCACACTGCCACCCTCCCTGCACGAGGGGGACACTGTCCCACCAGCACCTGCCTGCCGACTCCGTGTTCTTCCTCCGGGTGGCTTTGAGGGACCCTCGCATCTCACCCTGTATGAGTATGTGAGGAGGTTGGCTGGGGTTCCAGGGACAGGCTGTCCCCGCAGGACGAGGCAGAGGTAACCACCGGGTCCTCTGGCAGTGGGACCGTCCGCGTCCTCCCTGCGGAGCCGCCGTTGGCGGCGGGAACGGGGACATCTGGCTGGGTGTCCCACTGGCATCTCCAGCGGCTCCGTCACAGTCGGGTGGGTCGGTGTCGGTTCTGTTTGTGTCTTGAGCACTCTCAGGACAGCGCTGCCGTCCTGTGGGACTGTCTCGGAAACCGCAGAATGAGGAAGATGGAAAGAACACGGAGTCACGTAGCTCCTCAGCCCTCCTCTCAGGGGGACACACGACGCCGTCCCCAAGAAGTGAGACGTCGGTGCAGCTTCAAGTCCCCGGAGAGGCCTCTCTCCCAGACGCATTTGTTGTGCAGGGCTTTGTATTTTAAAAACAAACAGATAAACTTCTCAGTGTGGACTCTAACATGTCTCCCGTGTTCTGTGCGTGTGTGTGCGTGTGTACGCAGGGGTCCCTGGCCTGTCTCCTTCCCGTGACACCTACTAGACTTGAACTCACGGAGCACAGAGCCAGGGACCAGGGCTTCTCGCCTTAGCACCACCGTGTGGACCAGACCATTCATTCTCTGTCGGGGACAAGGGGCTCCACATCACCCTGGGCTTCTACCTCCTAGATGCCAACAGTACCCCCGCCCTCCATTGTGGCAAAAACCAACCAGAGTGTCTCCAAATATTGCCAAACGCCAGCCCTGGCTGGAAACCTCCGTGGTGGCGCTGGCGGAGTGTCCCCTTCCCACGGGGCGCTCGACAGACATCAGTAGAAGGACCCGTGACGGACGGGCCCCGAGTGCTCACGGTGCGTTGAATGCACACGCCGCAGGAAAACCGAGCCGGTGTCTTGGTCTCAGTCCCTCCCGTCGGGGCCGCACCCAGCTCGTGCTCAGCACGCATCCCGGGTGAATGTGCTGCCCCTGGTCACCGGCAGCTCCCTGTGTCCCTCAGGAGGGTCCAGTGAGGGGGTGGGCAAGGGCCATGTTAGGGAAAGACATTAAAAAACAAACAAACGATACAATGAAATCTCTTAGCTGTGGAATGAGAAACCCCAAAAAGTCACCTGACAAGCACACCCATCATGGCCGTGTCCCCTGGACCATCAGCTCTCTGGTTCATCATTGTACTGGGGGCAAAACGCGAATTCGTTGCAGCGGCAACACTGGGAACCGCGGCCAGCGTGCCGGGACCCTACACACGCACACAGACACGGCCAGGGAGGACACGGCCAGGGAGGACGCGGCCAGGGAGGACACGGCCAGGGAGGTGACGGCCGGGGAGGTGACGGCCAGGGAGGACACGGCCAGGGAGGACACGGCCAGGGAGGACACGGCCAGGGAGGACGCGGCCAGGGAGGACACGGCCAGGGAGGTGACGGCCAGGGAGGTCACGGCCAGGGAGGTGACGGCCAGGGAGGACACGGCCAGGGAGGTGACGGCCAGGGAGGACACGGCCAGGGAGGACGCGGCCAGGGAGGTGACGGACAGGGAGGTGACGGCCAGGGAGGTGACGGCCAGGGAGGACACGGCCAGGGAGGACACGGCCAGGGAGGTGACGGCCAGGGAGGTGACGGCCAGGGAGGTGACGGCCAGGGAGGTGACGGACAGGGAGGACGCGGCCAGGGAGGACGCGGCCAGGGAGGACGCGGCCAGGGAGGTGACGGCCAGGGAGGTGACGGCCGGGGAGGACGCGGCCAGGGAGGTGACGGCCGGGGAGGACGCGGCCAGGGAGGTGACGGCCAGGGAGGACGCGGCCAGGGAGGTGACGGCCAGGGAGGACACGGCCAGGGAGGTGACGGCCAGGGAGGTGACGGCCAGGGAGGTGACGGCCAGGGAGGACACGGCCAGGGAGGACACGGCCAGGGAGGTGACGGCCGGGGAGGACGCGGCCAGGGAGGTGACGGCCAGGGAGGACGCGGCCAGGGAGGACGCGGCCAGGGAGGACACGGCCAGGGAGGACACGGCCAGGGAGGACACGGCCAGGGAGGACACGGCCAGGGAGGACACGGCCAGGGAGGACACGGCCAGGGAGGACGCGGCCAGGGAGGTCACGGCCAGGGAGGTGACGGCCAGGGAGGACACGGCCAGGGAGGACACGGCCAGGGAGGACACGGCCAGGGAGGTCACGGACAGGGAGGTGACAGCCGGGGAGGTGACGACCGGGGAGGACGCGGCCAGGGAGGACGCGGCCAGGGAGGACGTGGACGGGGAGGTCACAGGCCAGGGAGGACACGGGACATCTAGGTTGCACATCCGCGTCAGTGTCAGAGCTGAGACAGGACCCAGCTGCCCTGACCCCAGTGCGGCCCCCACTCCAGTGACTATCGTGGAGAAACCGCAGTGCAGCTGAGCCGTACTCCGGAACGCCGGGCTCACGGTTCTTCCAGAGGGGAAAGTCATGGGCGTGAAACCAGTTCCACCGCCTTCCCCTCTCCGTCACGCTTCCTTCATTTTCCGCAGTGAAGACCCTGTCTCTGCGCTCACTGCTCCGCCGTGCGGACCGATGCTCCATCCCCAGGTCTGGTGACAGGGCACCCATGCTGTCGCTGTCCAGTGTTTCCCCATACGAACCCCAAATGTCCACGCTGATCACCATGTCACACGGGGCCACTGTACAAAGGGGCAGCGAGTGCTTGGAGATGACTCTTTTATTTATTTATTTTTGTATTTTTCCGAAGTGAGAAGCGGGAGACAGACAGACTGCCGCATGTGCCCGACCGGAATCCACCCGGTATGCCCACCAGGGGGCGATGCTCCTTTGCAACCAGAGCTATTCTAGCGCCTGAGGCAGAGGCCATGGAGCCGTCCTCAGTGCCCAGGCCAACTTTGCTCCAATGGAGCCTTGGCTGCAGGAGGGGAAGAGAGAGACAGAGAGGAAGGAGAGGGGGAAAGGTGGAGAAGCAGATGGGCACTTCGCCTGTGTGCCCTGGCCGGGAATTGAACTCAGGACTTCCACACACCAGGCCGACGCTCTGCCGCTGAGCTAATAGGTCAGGGCTGGAGATGACCCTTCAAGGCAGCAGTTCTCAACCTGTGGGTCTCCACCCTGGTGGGGGTCGAGACCCACAGGTTGAGAACCGCTGCTTTAAGGGACACCCTCCCTCCCGTAGAGGGCGGGCACTGTTGGAAAGGCCTTCCTTGGACATCCTGGTTGGCCAAAGGCTTGGGGTGGCCCCTTCCTGGGCGCCACCGGGGTGGGGTGGGTGCGGCTCTCCTCCCAGGACCGCCAGGGGGCAGCTCCAGGAAACAGCAGATGAATTCACGCTTCCCCCGGACTTCACAGTGTTGTCCCCCTGCTCCCGGGTCTCTACAAAATATCTGCCACAGAAACCTTTTCACAGAGAAGGACGTCGTGTCACATGGATAGTGTGAGTGTAACTATGGCAACCAAAAAAGGCCACCGATGTGTTTGTTTCATACACAAATGAGGGGACAGCTGTGGAGTCCACATGTCGGCCAGCATTATAACAGATGTGAGCCCGGATGGCCCAGGTCAGAAAATTACACCTCATTTATCTTCATCAGAGCTTTCGAGTAACGTCCCCACCCCCGGGCCAGCAGGAGCGTGGGTAGGAGGCCGTCAGCCAACCGGAGGGATGTCTGCAGTCCTCAGAGTTCAGGACCGCGTGTCCCAGCGGGGGCAGCCGCACCGCCGAGGGCACCCCCGAGTCAGAGGTGCCGGACCTTGGGGTGCATCACTGCAAGCGAAGGCCTGGTTCTCCGCCCCTTGGGGACGACGTCCCTTCAGTGCTTTACGGATGGTTCCATCCGAGTTCACTGCTGAGGTCACTTGTGGTCCTGGAGGCTGGGCTCCCACAGACCTTTCTGCAATCTCACTGGTTCTGACAGTGAGTTCTTCACCCACCGCTGTCCTGTCAGCAACGCGGACATTGCTGAGCTGGGGTGGCGCAGTGGGTAAAGCATGGACCTTTAGAATGCTGAGGTCGCCGGTTCAAAACCCCAGGCTTGCCCGGGTCAGGGAACACATGGGAAGCAATTATGAGTTGATGTTTCATGCTCCTCCCTGCCCTCTCTCTCTCTCTCTCTCTCTCTGTCTCAAAAATAAATAAATAAAAATGAATAAAGCTATGCGGACATTGAGGGCGGGTGGCGGTAAGAAACTGATTCAAAATCACCTCGCAGTGACCAGATAACAGCTTGCTTTCCCACCAAATAACTGGTCTGCTGGCTAACCAGCCTGTATATTGTTTCTTAAAAAAGAAAAAAAGCCAAACCAGTGTAACATAAAATGGTATGTATTTTAATAATTGAAAAAAATATCGTTAGCAGTTCTATAGGGTGGCCATAGGGTCTATATTATTTTCTTTTTTTTACCATCTATTGTGATGCCAGTGACAAGAAACCATTTATTACACGTGTGTCTATGCTTTGAGACTTGGAGGCCACACCCGGTAACCTACTCTTGAGGCAGTTGAGCGATGCTCAACCAAGACCATTTAAAAAGCAAATGATATTTAAACAAGACTCTTAGCACAAATGGTTTCCCCCACCCCCGCCCCCCGCCCTGGTCACTCAAGTATTGAATTTTACCGATAGGTTCATCCTTTGTCTCTATTCTGCACTTTGAGCCAAAAACAAAAGAGAAGACATGTTTTCCTGACTTCCTCTATATAATTATCATCTCATCCCAAATAAAATATTAATCAGAGCTCTATTCATGAGTTGAAGATACTTCCATTGTTCCCGGAAACCGAGCTAGGATTCTGAAATGGAGTGTGCTTTATCTCCAGATTGGCTTAACCCAAAATAAAGATGTCCAACACTACTCATTTCGAAAAATGAAATACAATGTTTGAGCCACCTTACATTAGAGCGCAAGTGAATCATGCGGAGAGCTATCATTCTGCAGCTTACTAATACATGGTTTAAAAAAAAAAAAGCGCATTATGAAAATCTAGTGAAAGTGGCAGCCAGGTCCAATACTTGACCCTATTTTATTTATGGCTTATGGCTTATTTACGGTGAGGTGAAAAGCCCACCGTTCTGTTTATAGTCACACCCAGCTGGCGTGGGGGAGATTTTTGTCTGGTGCCTACAGGGTTTGTTCCCCTCAGTGTCACTGCTTTAGAACGTGTGGTGACTTCGCCGGCAGTGTGGGGTCAAGAAGGTAGCTTCGGCCGGGACTACCCAGAGCGGGGTGAGCCATGGTGGCGTTCCCCTTGCTATCTGGGAGCCCCGGCCGGTCACCAGAACCCCTTACTTGTGTTCCTGTTCAGAGCCGGAGCCTGCAGTCGGAGGTGGTCTGAGGTTGTATTTGGCAGAGTGATCCCTTCCTACGAACTGCTTTATTGCTTCCATTTACCGAGGAATGAGCGCCCAATGTTCCTTTCGTGAGACTTGCAGGATAGAGATTCCACCCGGGCGGGACCATTGCCCAAGACGAGCCCTCACAGCCACGAGGCTCAGGTCACTCTGAAGTCACCAAGGCTTGTTTCGAAACGACCCAGGTGATAGCTTGACAACAAACGGGCTTATAACCCAGTTTAGAAGCGGCGACTGGATTGCGCCACGAGCCTTCCCGCCCGTGATGCAGACGGGGTCGAGGCTGACGTCGCGTCCGAATCTGTGATAATCGCTTGCTAACTTTCTGGCTTCTCAGCAGTGCTATGGCAGAAATGCACTCTTGGCTAGCACCTTTCCTGACTTAAATGTGACTCAGGTAACTCTCCCCTGCTGGGAAAATGCTGCCTTATGTGTCAAAGTCACCGAACCAGCAAAAATAACGTAGGGAAATGTGTAAAACAGCAGAGGAATGTCTGTTGCTCACCCCTTTCCCCCCCAACACTGAGTCCTCAAAATAATATTGGCTTTTTTTTTTTTTGGTTGTATTTTGATGTTCCCTTCAGTGAATATATAGACTACAGAGGCAAATGCTGTTCAGCGAACAGGCCCTTTTCCCTTCAACAGAGATGCACAGAAGAGGCCACCAGCAGGCTTGTCAGCGGGTGTCATCCCGGGGCGCTCATGGGCGGCCCACACCCCTACCTGCTGTCCAGCAGCCCCACCTTGCCCAGAGGCGAGCGGTGCCATGGTCTCACTAGCTAGGGGGCCACGAGGCAGACGTTTCCCCTGCTCTGGGGTCCATCCCCTGACCACGTCCCCATTCCCTGTTCTGGTCCGTGACCTGAGACACCCTCGCAGGTAACTAATGAGGAACTCGGGGGTCTCATTGCCAGTTGTACCTCAAGTCTGGTGCCTTAACAACTCAACTAATCGGGACCGGGCAGTGGTCAGTCCGGTGAGACTTTCCTGTCGGCCAACCAGGACTCTCTTCCCCTCTCCAAGTGGCTCTCAGAGGAGGAAGGAGACCCAGTGAGAGCAGGAGAGGAAAGTACCCCAAGAAAAGGGAAAAGACACCCTAAAAGTTGAGGGGTCCATTCAGAAACCACCTCAAACCGTCCAAAGTGGGCGAAAGTCCCAGGTAGCGGGGCCAGGAGGTGCTCCGGGTTTTCAACACAACAGCCCTCCGAGAATTTGGCTCCCGGGGAAAGATGTCCGCAGAGCCATGCGGATTCCCAAACAGAAAGGCTCACACTGCCGCCTTTATCCCATGTTTCTGAAGGTCCATTGTTGACTAAAGACTCCTTGTCTTTTCACATTCCTTCATGTGAATGGATGAGGCCAGACATCTGCCAGGATCCGCTCCCATCTGCATGCAAATCAGGACACACAGGGCCCTCAGCCAACAGCCCCACCTTCTCCCTCAAGACTAGTACTGATCCAACTACCTCCTGAACTTCCCACTCCTCCGGCCCTCGCTCTGGAAAAAAAACACAGAGCAACGGAGTCACGAGCAGGACCCGGGTAAGATGAACGATCCCACCGCCGGGTCCTGCCCAAGCACATCGCAGAGACAAAACGTCCTCTCTTTCAGAAAACCCTACAAGCAAAACCCCGAGTCAGCAAGACCTGCTCCGGCATGGAATCCCAGGTTCCCTTTCTGACCCGGGTCTGGCGGCCTGAGATTTAGAGGAGGGTCCTTTTTCTGGAGTCCCCGTGGCTTCTGCCTGTGTGGTTCCAACGCCTCAAAACTATTCACACCCCCTGTCATTCATTCATTCATCCACTGATTCACTCACCCACTCGGCGCCAGGTTCTGATCTTGGGGCTGCAGCCCTGAGCCCCGCAGGCAAGGTCCCCTCCCTGTCCCAGGGCGGGTGACTCTCGCAGTCTGGCACCCAGGTCAGCTCCCTCACCACCATTCCAGGCGGGACATGTTTTCCGCACCTGTCCTGGGTGCGCGGTGCCCCTTCCGCGGCTGGATTTCCACCGCCCTCCAGGCACCAGGCAGGGACTCCCCGCCCTGGCCGGTGGTGGCTGCCCACACCCCTCTCCACACCGCACAAAGGACACAGGCTGGCAAACTTTCCTCCCTCCCCACCCGGCGGCGGCGCGGGGAGCCCAGCACAGCTCGCTCCTGGCGAGGACCGAGGCTTCCCTGACAATTCATTTCATCATCCCTGGCGGCCTCCCGAGGGAGCCCGGAGCGTGTCGGGCGAGGTCCTGTCCTCAGACCTCCCGCAGCAGAGCAGACTGTGAGGGTGTTCGGACTTCGGTACACTCAGCGCCGTGTGGATTACGCCCCTTGTCCCTCTCTTTGCCCAGAAGGCCGCTGCCCGCGCTCCATCCATCCCCTTCTCTCCGCGCTGGTGCCCTTTCCCACTCCCCGGGCGCTCTCTGCGCTCAGCTCCCCGGCTGCGTTCCCAGCGCCCGTCCCTGCAGACTCCTACCCCTGAGTCCCCAGGCATCCTCCCCCCACGTCCGTCCCTGAAAAACAGCGGACTCGCCTCCTGTCACTGCCTGTGGCCCATTTATACCCGGCCTTCCTCGCAAACTGGCTCTCCCCGTCCCCGGCGTGGGGTTTCGGGGAAGAAGGGGCTTACTAGATCCGTTTCCCGACTTCGTCATCTTCCCCAGCTCGGTGAGCCGCGCCCCCTCGGCGCCCTGAGGCCCGCTCTTATCCCGGGGTCCCCCCCAGAGCCTCTCGGGCTTGCTTGGCTGTCAAGTTTGCCTCGACCTCACCCCCCACCCCCCACCCCCGCTGCAGCTCACACCTCCCGCCGCGGCCCAGAGGGGCGAGGGCACTTACCCCGAGGCGCGGCTGGCTGGGTGTGGGGGTGCGCGCGGACCAGCCCCGGCGGCCGGCGGCCGCGGCGAGAGGAACAGGAGGAACACGAGGAACGGGAGGAACGGAGGAGGCGGACCGGCGTCTCGCTCCCAACCCGCAGCGCAGCGCAGCGCAGCGCGCACCGGCTCCTTGGGGGCCCCCGGCACAGACCCGAGATGGGAGGCGAGGCAGCCACACGAGCAACAGCTGCCGCGTCGGCCTGGGCTCGATCCGGCTCTCGGCTCCGGACAGAGGCAGGGCTGGGAAGGCGGGTAGGAGAAGTGGGGTGCAGAGGGCGGGGCAGTGCGCGCGCGGCCGGGCCAGGTCCGGAGGAAGGCGCCCGGGGCGCAGAAGGATGCTGGTGCCGCCGGCCGGCCCCTCTCCCTGCCGGAGCGCGCTGCGGGCGCGCGGGCGCACGGGCCTCGCCTGGCTCCCCGGCTCGCGGCCGGCGCCCTCGGTGCGCCCGGCTTTGTGCTCCCGGCGGCCGGCGTGCACCTGGTGTAAGCAAGGCGGTCAGCTGATGGGCTGCGCGCTGATTGGCTGCTCCGCAGTCTCCGCCCCGCCGCGGAGCCCCCTCCCGGCTCCGGCCGCGCACGCCGCCCCGGCCCCGCCGCGTGCTGGGGCACCATCTGTAGCCGGCCCAACAAAGGCGCAGCGCCGCGGGGCGCGGTGGCCCGGCCGCCCTTCGCCGCCGCCCTCGCTCCGGGGAGCGCGGCCGCCGCTTTCTGTCTGGGCGACGACAGGCTGCAGCCGGGTCGGGGAGGCGCAGCGCGCTGCCGAGTCTCAGCTGAAGGCAACCCGGGGGGGAAAGCCCGTGCTGGGAGGCCAGCGCGGCGCAGTGGGGCCGGATCTCTGAGCCAGGTCGACTCGAACCCTTGAATCCTCGCTTTAAAATGCACGGTGGCTCCCTGGGCAGTGTGTGCATTCCTGGGTGTGCGTGCGACACGGGGCAGCGGTGGAACTGGCCTCCGCGCGCCCTTGTCGCGCACGCGGGGAAGGAGTATGACACGGATGGTGAAGCTTTTGGATTACGTTTGGTGAAACTTTGTAATCACAGCTTCTGAGTTGCTAGGTGTGAAAGTTATGTTCGGGTCAGCGGGGGACGGAGCCTGCAGGCTGGGAAGAGAGGGAGGATGACAGAGAGCAAACGGTGGAGATGGGTCTGTGGAAACCGGAGTCTCGGCTTCCACATGGCCAGCTGAGAGCCAGGCTCCCCGGAAAAGCCCTTGTCCTGGGTACTGGGCAGCGTGCTGCTAGTGGGAGCATTAGCAGCCCCCGTAACTTAGCCCTGAAGGACTGTGGGCAAGTCAGGGAGGTGACACGTCTTCATGAGGTCCGCGCTGAGAACTTCCACGGAATTTGGAGGAATATATTTTTGTATAATGACCTCTGAGTTCCTTCACGATGTAGTTTAAATTTAATCCCACCCATCAGTCATCTTCCATGTGGATCCCTGTAGCATTTCTTGGTGTCTTTCCTAGCTGTCTGATAACCATCGGATGCTCTTCCACAGTCGTCTGTCTGCTTTATGTTAGCCTGACACGGTCACGTAGCTATGAGTGGGTCCTGGCAGAGTCTTGAGAAGGTAGGCACAGGGTACGAGGTCCGGGGAGAGGAGGCCCGCTATTCCGAAATGCCTGCGAATGAATAAGGTTTAAGAATTGTCGAAGCAAGTGGAGTCTGGAACCTCTCCCAAGAGTCATACTCCTGCCCCTTCCCCCCTTCCTCAGCCTGATTTACATGTGGCTCAGAGTCCGTCTGCGAGAAGGCGGATGGATGGCTGGTGGGAATCCAGAACTCGAAAGACAAGGGAAAGACAGATGGCAGGTTTCTTAGGGTCTCCTTCAGGTGGCCGGTCCTTCTCCTCGTGCCGGTTGTGGAGGGGGGCCAATGCTGACTGCGCCCTGCACGGCGGGTTTTATGGAGGCGGCTCTGTGGTGGGGGGGCGGGCGGTTGAAGCAATTCGTGGTGGCGGGGAGCTATTCTTTGCAGGAGGGAAGATCTCTAGCAGCGCCCAGGTTTGGGAAGGGACGTCAGGGGAAGGGTACGAAGGCCAGCTAAGACGAAACCAGGTCTGTGGTTTCTGGCCCCGTGCACTCAGCTGGCCTCCAGATGAGAATGCGTGTCTGAGCTTTGAAACCGGGCCAGCCCCGCTGTCTGTCCCTGCGCCTCCGTTTAGGAGCCTGTCTGTCTGTCTGTCTGGGCAAGTCGATCACCACTCCAGTCCTCGTCTCCTTGGCTAGGAAGTAGGGTTAATCCCAGTAACTATCCCGAAGGTCCCAAAGGGTTGTTGTGCTGTTTAAGTGAGAGTAAGCATATAAAATGCTTAGTGTAATCCTTTTTGTTCTCCAAGGGGGGAAGGCATTGGGTGTTGGGGGTGGGGATGTGGGGGAGGCCCACGCATGGAAACAGAAAGCAGAGGGTTCCGCCCCCCTCCAGGGGAAGTGGCTGTGTGTCACGTCCCTGTCCACCTGCACGGGAACGCCTTTTTCTCACCTGCATTCAGCTTCCGTGGTATTTGCACAAGTGCCCACCTTGGGCTGCTGAGCAGTGGAACATAGCATGGACTCGTTCCTGCTTCTCCGCTTGGTAACTCCTCCTGCTTTGTTCCAGGCACCCGTGGACTCCCGCCAGCAATTACTGCAGTGCGTCACGCGGGGGGGGGGGGGTCAATAGGACAAGATTGTGGGCAACTCATTGCGGTTCAATAGGACAAGATTGCGGGCAACTCAAGACGGGGCGCGGTTCTGGGTATAGAGTAAGCGTGTGACAATCGGAGGCGCTGGGCATGGTCAGCCAGGCAGGAAAGGCCGAAGCAGGGAGTCCGGTCAGACAGATGGAATGATTGTGTCACAGAACCCACACAGGTGACGTAGGATCTTAAAGGCGGTAGCAGCTCCAGTGAGACAAACAGGCTCTGACCCCCACCCCCTGGTTCAGTTCATTTCTCTTTAAGTCAGCCTATCTTTTATTCATGCTAATTTCCCTCTTCCTGAAGGTGACAGCGAAACAGGAAGTGCCGCCTGTGCCTACGTCTAGGCGATGGCCGCATGGCGTTGGCTCAAACAGAAGGGAAAGAGCATCATCCGTCAGGAGACATGCCGGTGTCTGGGCTGGGCAGGGGCTGGGGACAGTTGTATACGGGGAAGATGGCCGGGACTCAGGAGAGGACACAGGCAGGCACAGCCTTTACAAGGGGGTCGGAAATGCGATCCAGTTGTTGAAAACTTGACGAGTTGCCCAAATGGTTCACTGGTCCAAAGCTTTTCAGGGATGGTTATTGGCTCCGCAAAGGGGTTTCAAGATTATTGCATCAACAGTCGCATACAAAAGCTCTGTCGTTGGGACGCACAAAGGGGGAATGTCCAGTCAGTGGACCAGGATAACCAAACCAAACTCACTCGTCCCCTTTTTATAATCCCCAAATCTATCTGAATTAGTCCTAGTGAGCTCACTCAGTCCTGGGGTCCTAAACCGACTTGTTCAGAAAGGACTTGATGTCGTCTTTATCTGTGCCAGTCACTGTGGAAGACCTTGGAGGCTTTGGAGAAGAAGAGCAGTGGGTAGAAGACCCACAGGTTCCGAAGAGCGCCAGGGCTCGCTGTGGATGGGGGAGCGGCCCAGCCCCCAGCGCCGACCGTGCCGACACCCCAGGCCCCTCCCAATGCCTCTCCGGCCCCTCAGGTCCCTGAGCTTCTGTTTGAAGAAGCACTGACTGGTGTTGGCCTCATGGTACTCATTTAGGTGGTAAACGAGGGGAAGAGAGAGAAATATGGAACTCTGCAGGGTGATCCTATCAGAGCAATCTTTAAAAGAGCATCTGTACGTTGAGAACAAAATTAGAATAGGCCATTTAAAACCACAATTTTTAAAAGTTAAAAATATGTCTGTCTCTAACGGAAATATTAGCAGAGTGCTGGCTGTCCGTGTCCCTTCCAGCCTTCAAATTACTGTTGCCGTGTTAAAGCAGCCGTCCCCAAGCTCTGAGAGGATGATGACTATGCACTTCATTTACACCGATGTGACTGTTGCGGTCATCGTTAATGCTCACACCAGAAGCGTTGTTTTTATGAAAACTCCTGACACGTGAGTGGGATTGCTACATGTGTCATATGTACTTCCTCTTCTTCTGGTTGGTTTTCTGCCACATGTGAAATCCTTCCAACCCCCAAAAAGGTATTCATTGAGGTGTTCTGTCTTGAAAATTATTTTAGCATCAGATGTCCCAGAAGGAAGGTGCCCGGCCACCAGGTTTATGCGGGACTCCTGGGTTGAGTCCTAAAAGTCTCACGTCTCAGGAAGCCCCTCAGACCGGGGCGGAGCAGGTGGGTCTACTGCTCTGAATGGCACTCGCATGGATGAGCTCATGGTGCTGTGGCTGTTTCAGTGAGTTACAACCTTGCGTCCACCAAATGATGCCCTCGTGCTTGACTGGCTCAGGATCCTGTTGTCACCTGGTAGAACTTAATTGCTACAGAGCTTTCAATGTCATCTAATCCAACCTCCTTTATACAGATAGATAGGGCATAGATAGATAGGTAGGTAGATAAATGATAGATAGATGATAGATAGATAGGTAATAGGTGACAGATGATAGCTAGCTAGCTAGCTAGATGATAAATAGATGATAGAGATAGATGGATAGATAGATAGACTGGTGGATAGATAGATAGGTGGATAGATAGATGATAGATAGATGATAGAGATAGATGGATAGATAGATAGACTGGTAGATAGATAGATGATAGATAGATAGATGATAGAGATGGATGGATAGATAGATGGATGATAGGTAGATAGATAGGTGATAGGTAGATAGATACATAGATAGACTGGTGGGTAGATGGATGATAGGTAGATAGATAGATAGATAGATGATAGAGATAGATAGATGGATGATAGGTAGATAGATACATAGACTGGTGGGCAGATGGATGATAGATAGATAGGTAATAGATAAGTGATAGATGATAGCTAGCTAGCTAGCTAGCTAGATGATAGATAGATGATAGAGATAGATGGATAGATAGACTGGTGGATAGATAGATAGATGATAGATAGATAGATAGATAGATAGATAGATAGATAGATGATAGGTGGATAGATAGATGATAGAGATAGATGGATGGATAGATAGATGGATGATAGGTAGATAGATAGGTGATAGGTAGGTAGATACATAGATAGACTGGTGGGTAGATGGATGATAGATAGATAGATAGATAGATAGATGATAGAGATAGATGGATAGATAGATAGATAGATAGATAGATGGATGGATGATAGGTAGATAGATACATAGATAGACTGGTGGGTAGATGGATGATAGGTAGATAGATAGATAGATAGATAGACAGACAGACTGGTGGATAGATAGATGATAGATAGATAATAGATAGATAGATAGATAGATAGATCAGGAAACTAAACCCTACAAAGGCACCAGGGTCAGGCTATTGACACAGTCTACACTAGAAAGCTAGCCTGTCCTGTCACTCCCCCTTTATCCACAGGGGAGATGTTCCAAAGCCCCCAGTGGATGCCCGAAACCATGGGTGGTCCTGAACCCTGTGTATAGTCTGTTTTATCCTTGTACGTACCTACCTGTGATGAAGTTTAGTTTATAAAGTAAGTAAGAGATGAGCAACAGTAACTGACAGTAAAACAGAACTATTGTAACGAGGCACTGTGATCAGACTTACATGACGGCGGTCTCTCTCTGAAAACTCCTTCCTGGACTGGACTCACCTTGTCCCTCGCAGGACATACTTGCCAGCTTCTCTTGGGCGCACCACCGTTCTTGCACTGTTATTGGGGCTACTGTGGACTAAAACCAGGGTGACTGGAACCTCAGCACTGGGATACTGGGACAGTGGGCCCATGACCGAGGAGGCGACACAGTGACTAGTGCGTGGGGAGCGTCCACAGTGGACGACGGAGGACATCGTGGGACAGGGTGAGCTTTCATCACGCTGCACGGAATGGCAGGCAGTTAAAGGTTATGAATGGAATGTTTCTGGAATTTCCCATTTGATATTTTTGGACCACAGTGACACTGGGTAATTGAAACCGTGGAAATAGAAACCGCAGGTAAAGGAGAGGGACCCCTGATGGCAGAGCAGATGGCCAGTCCCTAGCCCAGCACCCAGCATGGGACAGGAGCTCAGTCAACATCTTCTGAAGGAATAAATTGAATCAATTAATAAGAGAACATCCTTATGTAATTGAACACATTAATTATATCATGGACATTTACTTCATAGCATTAAAAAGTCTTTGAAACTATAATGCTTAATTGTTGTGTAATGCCACCAATTTTCTGTCGGTGAGAAATAGAGCCTTTATCAATTATTCCCTCTAATAGTATAATAAACATAACTTATCAGAAGTGCTCATTTTTGTGTCTGAACTATAGATACATAAGCTACAATTAGGATTATTAATTTAAGATACTCATCTTTTTTCTTTCTTTTTCTTTCTTTCAGCAAGGGAGGGGGACAGACAGGGAAAGACGAACAGGAAGACAGAGAGATAAGAAACATCAACTTGTTGCATTATACTGATTGTTTATTGCTTTCTCATATGTGCCTTGACCAGGGGGCTTCCGTTGAGCCAGAGACCTTTGGGCTCAAGCCAATGACCATGGGGTCATGTCTACAATACCACACTCAAGCTGGTGACCTCGCGCTCAAGCTGGTGACCTCACGCTCAAGCTGGAGAGCCCTCACTCAAGCTGATGACCTCAGGGTTTCGAACCTGGGTCCTCAGTGTCCCAGGTCCATGCTCTATCCACTGCGCCACCGCCTGGTCAGGCCTCTATTTTCATTATGATTTACCTTTAGACAGGCAGACCTGACTAAAAAAAAAAAAATGTTTATGTTTTTCTTTTTGGTAAAAAATTTCAGTTGACAAGAGACTCGTAGAATCATGTTTCTTTGCTGTCAGTTAATTGCTCTCCATTCTGATGTCCCTCTCGCTGGCGTATTGGTAGGTGGCTTGGGCACTGATGCCCCCACGAGCACCGCACTTAATGATGGGGTCCGTCTGGAGAGAGGCGGTGTGGTGTCATCACACAGGAGCTGGGCTCTGGACCGATGCTACCGAGGTTCCAGCCCAGCACAGAGCTGTGCATCTGGACGAGGTGCCTAAGCTCTCTGTGTTTACGATAGCATGTGTGTCACGGGGTCTGTGAGGATTAGAGAGGGGTGTGTGTGTGTCTGTGTGTGTGTGTGTTTGCCCCGCACAGAGCGAGCCTTCACTCTGTAGTGGCATCGTCGTTTATATAATACTAGTTGCTGGCACACATACACCAAAACACGAACCCTAGGGGCTTAATTAAGGCAAATATACTGCACACTCACGTAGCAGAGCATGTCGCTGGCCGCGTGGCCTCCGCATGGGTCACTCGGCCCCCCTGTCCGCTTCCATCTTTTGGAGTCTCCTCCTCTTTCTGCAGACTCCTTCCCGCGCACGCAGAGGACGAGGAGAGGACCACGTGGGGAAATTGTATGAACCGGGCTAAGAAGTGGGGTGCGCCGCCTCCGCCCGCATTCTGTGGGCGAGAACGCAGATGCGTAGTGACGCGGAGTAGCGCGGGAAGGCGGGGACTCTAACAGGTGCGCGCCTGAAAGGGGAGGAGGAGATTTTGCAGCGTAGTGATCTATGTTAGAGAAACAGAGCGGCACAGATCAGAGAGGCAGACTTCCCCCCTGCGTTGGCTCTGGTCTTTCTCAGTCCTCGTCACAAGTCCGATGAGGAGGGAGGAGGGCGGGAATGGCCGGTGAGGGTCCTACTACAAGTAAGAGATGGTCATTACAGCAAACGGCCACTCGACCGGGCTTTCCGATCCTCAGGGCCTCTTCACACTGCTGCTGGGTGACTGCTAGCCTCGTTTCCGTCACCACGTTGACTTCCGAAGGCCCCAGAGGTCTTGGGGGAAGGGAGAGGATGTCTGTCCCCTGCCCCAGGAGTGGCATAGACTGCTTTTCCTTTCCGTAACTGCCTTTTTCTTCCAGAAACTGTAAAACCTTAAGGAAGTTCAGACTCGTTCCTTGTAAGAAAATGCTTGGACGCAGACCTGGGAACACTGAGGGTGACAGCCACCACTGGGAGCTGGGGAGGGGGCAGGAGAGGATTCTACCCAGAGTCTCAGAGGGGGCACTGCCCTGCCCACCCTTGACTTCAGATGCCGAGAGCCTCCGGGAGTGTGAGAGACCCTATCTATCTATCTATCTATCTATCCATCCATCTATCTATCTACCTATCTATAAATTCATTGATTTTAGAGTAAGGGAATGAGAGAGAGAGAGAGAGAGGAACATTGATTTGTTGTCCCACGATCCTTGTATGTGCTCTGACCGGGGATCGAACCTGCAACCTTGGCGTATCGGGATGACGCTCTAACCAACTGAGCTACTCAGCTAGGGCCAAGAGATATATTTTAAATTGTGTTAAGTCCCCCATCCCTCCGCCCCGTGTGGTCCTCTAATTTGGCAGTCCTAGGAAGTTGATACAGCACTGTGCTCAATGTAATGACCAGGACGTCCGACGGTTAGTCTGGGAATAAAGGGAACGCCTGTGAGCGTCGTGGAAACGCGCCAGTGGAGGCTGTGCGCAGACGCCAGATGTTTCCTGCCCTGAACACGGTCATTGCTGAAGGAAGACGGTGGGGGGTGGGGGGCAGAAACAACCCCTCCCTTAGCACATTCTTCAGAGGCCTTTTTTCCCCTCTTTCCCCCGCTTGACCAGTCAAGCTTGTTGTAAGAAGTTTAGCGTCCCTGGAGGACCAGAAAGCTTTTAGGCGTTCTTGTTCCGGAAGGTAAGAATCCCCATTTGCATTTACTATTTATGAGCGGCGGCTTCGCCCGGTCAGGTGGCCGCACGGTGCTGGCTTTTAAGAACCTACCAGTGAGGCCAGATTCATGACTTTTTCATGTCAAGAGGCCGACGGCAGAGTTGGCCACTACAGCCGGCCGGGATGTGGGCCCCGCCCTCCGTTGTGACTGGCCACCGTTGGCCGGGAAACGAGGGACCCGCAGGCAGCAGACACCTACACTGTGTTTGAGGCAAAAGCAGTGTTTTCTGGAAACAGCACGCGAGTGTTTTCACGGCGGCACACGAGTCCCGGGAACGTCGGAGCGTCTGAGCATTGCCGTGGCATTGGGACCTGGGAGCCCCCGTCTGGGAAACAGGGAGAGCGGGGGGAGCTTCGCACCCACATCTCACTCTCGGCCAGGGGCAGCTGCCGTGGCGGCTGGCCGCTCAGTGTCATCCACCTGCAGAGGACAAGGAGAAGGCCACCCACAGAGCCCAAACCCAGAGTGCTCTAGGGGGGAATTCCCTTTGTATTTACTCCTAGAAGGTGTTTCCTCCGGGGGAGCCCTGCAGGGTGGAGTGGTCTGAGAGCACGACCCTGAGCCATGGTGGGTCTCGGCAGAGAAAGGCTCCACGCTCCGGACATTTCCGGTGAGACCAAACAGAGCCTGAGGAAACACCTCCCAAGCAAGAACACCGCTTTGGCGGGAAGGAGGGTCCGGTGCCTCCGGCTCGACGTTCTTTATTTTGGTAGCGCAAGACGTTTATTAGTTCCTCCTGTCGGGCGCCGAGGAATTTGTTAGAATGGCTCAGTGTTAGCAATGGAAAACGTAGCTGAGAAAGGGCGGACCGCCGTGGCCTCGGACCAGGACCTGATGACCAGGGCTTCCTCGTCAGCCCCGGGCGGAGGGCCAGGCGTGGTTTTCCCCCAGATCAGGGGGCGCCTGTGAGTCTGTGGAAACGTGGATGGACTCAGCTGTGCTCAGAGTCAGATGGGACTGTAGAGAAGACCCCCCGCCGTGCTTGTCACCCGGGGCCTGTCTCTGTCGCTCCTTCTCCACCACTGTCTTTGCTCAGGAAGTACAAGTGGACCGTGGCCTGTACATAAGGTGACCAACGTTTTTACAGTGAAAAGGAGGACAAAAATAAATCGGAGAAAACAATACCGTAAATAAAAGAAACATTTTATTCATCGCAACAATAATACACTATAGTGTGATCAATGCATAATAAAAGCATTTGTAATATTTTATATTGTCATTATGCTTACAAGCCTATTAATTTTAAATAATAATTGTAAGAAAAAAGTACTCGTTTAGATACGAATACATCACATCACACGCAATGATCGACTCTGCATCGATCGAATACGGACGTTGACAGATGAGTCTCCCAATATCAAAAAGGAGGACGTGTAGGAGGACACTTTTCGAGGGAGGATGGAACTTACAAAAGAAGGACTGTCCTCTCTAAAGGAGGACGATTGGTCACCTTACTACAGCCAATTCTTCCTGGAGAGGAGGGGTCACAGTTGAAGCCTCAGGCTGCCCCCTCACGCCCCTCCTCTCACAAAGGGACTGCAGCCCCCAGAGCGTTGTGGAGAATCACTGTTTTAACCTTTCCGGGTTTCGACTGGGGACATTCCGATGGGCAGGGACACTGGTTCTCTTCTCTCTTAAAAATCAGCACACAGAGAAAGGGCCACCTGCTGCCATTTAGAAGCTGTTTTTCTATGTGACCACTGGACACATCAGGCCTTCACGTTGGCTACTTGGTGATAACATTTTCCTTGATTGACCACATGGTGTCTAAAATGGTGTCACGTGAGCCAAAAATGTAGCCGAGATTGGTGCTTGCAATCCCGAAACTCAAGGTCGACGAAGGATTTCTTCCCGGGGGGTTTGGGGGGGGGCGTGCTGGTCACACCGTGCTCTCACCGAGGATGTAGGGGGGCACACTTCTCCTCTGTGGCCATTCTGATCAGCTGGGCGTGACTGCCCAGGGCCCTGGGTTGAGACCGGCTTTTATGGTCAGCAACGTAAAAGGGTCCTTAACCCTGTGGGAGGTCGGTGGCAGGCGAGGCATGGGGTGTGTCCTGTACTGGCCATTCCTTTTTATTTTTTTTTAGAGGCTTCTTCCAGTGAGAGAAGGATGTCACTCCTGTCCCAAGCACGCTCCTGTCCTGGCTGAGGTAGCCAGGTGGCCGCAGTCATGTGCCAACAAGCCTCTGCCCACCCGACCTACCTCCCCACACCATTTCCTCCCTGCGAGCTTGTCGGACACTCAACCCAACCCGGTGAGTGGAGCTGACCAGCCCGGGCAGGGTGACGGTGACATGTGTCATCAAGATAAACACCCCCCTGTCACCCGCATTTGGGGGCCTCTGCAGGGTCTTCATTGCACCCGCGAGGTTTGGGCCGCAGCAGTGTGTGAGGCGGGTGTGTGTTCAGAGGCCGGGTAATTTCACGGCCGGCAGCTGAGGGTAAGAGGCAGCCACGCTGGTCGGTCAGCTGTGTGACCCACCACCAGGGGTTATGGGTGGGAATGCTCAGATGGCTGGTGACGGGCGTTCCCAGTCCTTTGTCCCATCCCCCCCTCGCCCCCCGGACAGAGGACATGGCCCGACCCAAACACAGGATCCAGTTCCCGAGAACACCTGTCGCCTCAAGGATCAAGTGTAAGGGACCCTTCCTGGGCAAATCCCTCTGTCCCCGAAATACCACGTCCCTGTCCTGGGCTGTCTGCGTTCCTGGCGTAGCCCCGGCTGGTATTCCTGTCTCCAGACGGCTGATCTCGTGTTGGCGCCCACGTTGTTTCCTTGCAGGGGCTTAGACGTGTGTGTCCCCCCCTTGTGTGTCTGAGCGGGGTGAATCCGGCACAGAAATACATTTCAGCTCAACACGTCGGCATCCCCGCCAGCGTTAGCCCAGAGGGCTCTGGGTAGTACTGGTCCACGGAGGAGTCAACGTGAACGTTTATTTTTATATGTGCATCTAGGGGGCCATTAGTCAGACACATGGAAACACACCCACTTCCTACCCAGCGCTCCGCTCCCTCTGGGGCTGGTGTTGTCTGTGAATCTAAACGGGGGGCCGGGGGGGGGGTGAGGGCGGGGGGGGGGGGGTAGCCAGCCCTTGTCACAGTCTGCGACTTGGGCTTGGTCACTCAGAGACTAGCATCAGCTCTCAGTGGATTATTCTTCCTTCTGCTGATCTGAACAGCGGCACGTGGGTTCTGTTATTTTGAAAACGAAAACATTTAGTGGACCAGTCTGTGACGTGACAGGTACCACTTTCGAGCCTAAAGGAAGCAATTTCCGATAATCGGGTTATTTCGCCTGGGAAAAAAACAAAACAGAGAAGGGGCATTCTGAGGAAACATTGAAAGGCTTGTTGGCCGTGTTGAAAGCATCGTTAGTCTTCGTGTTATTTGCTGCCCACGGCACCCATTACCGTGCCCCGTTTACGGAGTGGCTGCCCTGAGCCGAGCCCTGGGCGAACTTTGCGTGCCTGGTTCCGAGTGAGTCTCCCAGAAGCCTCCCGTGGTAGGTCGAGGTCTCCCCACGACGGGTGAGCATCCTGACCCCGTGAGGGAGCAACTGGCCTGCGCTCACTTGGCTCGGAGGACAGGAACTGGGCCTGGCAGCCCCCACGGCCTCCTCGTGAGGCAGCAGACCAGGCTTCCCCACACAGTGTCCTGGGTCTCTGTCCCATTTCCCAGACCTGCCTGAGGTCTGGAGCATAAGTGTCCCTGGCAGAGACGTGCCCTCGCTGGGAAGGGCGGGACCAGGGCTCACCTCCCGGCTTCTAACTCCGAGCTGTTTCTCAGTCCCCCGCCCCCTCTGAGGGTGACGTTGGCAGGCCATCGCCACAGGCCCTTTTTCCTTCTCTCACCCTGTCGTCCTGGACGGCACGGCCGACCCCTCTGCTGTGGTGGCTGCAGTCACTCCAGAGACCTGACCCTTTGTCACATTCCTGCTTATACATTGACTTTTTGGTTATGCCGCTTGCCCACTAAAGGACATCCACTCTAGGACAAGAGAGACTTCAGTTTGCTCCCTGCTGCGTCCTCAGTCCCTGGAAGAGCCTGTGGCCCTCGTGGGTCCTCCATAGACACCGGCGGGTGCAGGAACGAAGCCTGAAGCCTCGTGAGGCTGAGCGCCGTGACCCTCTCCCCCCTGTGCTCGTAGGGGTCGGACGCTGAGCGGAGCCCCCTTCCTCCCCAGTGTCCCCAGTGTCCCCAGAGAGCCGTGGACACGTGTCCTGTGTGCGCTAGGAGCCGTGGGTCTCTGTGTCATCAGGATGACTCGATGCATCCTTAGCATGTCGTGTTTCACACTCGGGACACATCTCGCTACGAGCTTTGTCCTTTTGGAAGCTCGGGCCGCGTGTGTAATTAAGTGCATATCAGAAACACCGCTTTGATTTCTCGCGCGACATCACAGCACTTGAAGAGCGTCTGACGCAGGGGTCTCCAAACTTTTTACACAGGGGGCCAGTTCACTGTCCCTCAGACCATTGGAGGGCTGCCAAATACAGTGGTCCTCTCACTGACCACCAATGAAAGAGGTGCCCCTTCCAGAAGTGCAGTGGGGGCTGGATAAATGGCCTCAGGGAGCCGCATTGCGGGCCCGCGGGCCGTAGTTTGGGGATGCCTGGGACGCTTCCTTCTCCTCCAGTCTCTCAAGATACAAACGAAACGAAACAAAACACCAGCAAGACAACAAAACCGACAACAGAAAACCTGGTCCTACGGTGGCTCCAGCTCTGTAAGGCCTTTCAAGTGCTCTTGAGACTGAGGCAAAGCAGGGACAAGGTTTACATCCTGCTGGTAGGTCCGTGTCTCCCAACCGCGAGAATGGAGAGGGAGCTTAAGCTCCAGCGAGGTGTTGTTGTCCTCGGAGGAGGGAGCAGTGTCCTTGTCCTGGGAGCTGTCCCTACCTTGGCTGCCCCCTCCCCCTTGCGGTGCAGGGTGTTGAAGCAATCAGGATTCGGCGACGTTACAGAATTTCCCGAGAATGGATATCGACAAAGGCTTGAGTGACAAGGGGTTGAGGATGGCAGGGGGGGAGGGGCTGGCGTCGGAGTGGGGGGCTGGGGAGAAAGCAGTTTCAGGCTTCTAATATCCCCCGAGGGAGTCATCTTCGCGCTTGGACGAAGGAGGCTGCGTCCTGCTGATGGAGAACGCGGCCGCGTGAAGATCATTCTTGCCTTTGGGAGTGACGCGCCCGCCCCGGAAGGGGATCTCTCAGCCTAGGTCACGGATGGATGGACGGACGGATGGACGCTCCACACGTCCTCCTTCCTCCCCTCCCCACAGGGTGCTCTCACCACACCGTTTCTCCCCGAAGACCCCAGATTCCTGTCAGCTCTCCTTGCTCCGCCGGGTTGACTTACCCGTGAATGGTGGCGGGTGTTGAGCCGAGTGGGGAGGAACCGTCCGGGTCGCTGCGTCTCCAGCTGCCAGCGCGTGCGTGCTCACCTCTTCTCAGCACAGGCACGGCAAAGCGTGCTGGGCGAGCATTCTGCAGGGCCCGTGTGTTCCTCGCGTGGCAACAGAAACGGGGCACCCCGAGCCCTTGAACAGCGCCTCCTGGGGCTGGATACTGGACCGTGTCTCCCAGCTCCGATCTCCGGCAGCAACATGAGCTGGGACAAACTCCGTACCTCTCTGATTGTTTCCGCTGATAAGACTCTTCGATTTTCTGGGGCCTGCTTAACAGAGAGAAACACCGACTTACACCCATACTTTATAATGCGCTCAATTTATTAAATATATGTCATTAATAGGCAAACATGAAACATCAGATTGAACACACAGCACTTATTACAAATATGACGAAACTCTTACAGAAAGGGCAAACTACAATTAAAATTTAATGTGACCGTAAATACCTTTGTCGACAAAACAACGGTAATGACAGTGTTCGCTAAACCCATTTCTGTAATTACACTTAAACTGTTCATAATTACCACTGCTCTGATGTACTTCATTATTATTTCTGTCTATATTCTGAAATACCTTTGTAGGGTTCCAACAATATTGGTTGAATTTAAGTAAGAAATCATAATAGAATTTATATTGACATCTTCCCAGACTTACAAAATCCTTACCGGTTCCCTAGGAAACAAGCCTCCCCCCCAAAATAAAACAACACCCTCAAACAAGACCACCCCAATACCCTCCCAGACCACTTCAGTTCCAGGATCTGGACTGTTAACAGATGATTTCTGGTCTGTGGATAGGACAGACGTCTATCCCCAGTTGACTTGAGTCAGAGCCCCTGACCATTTGGCAAGGTCCCCTGTATAACTCTGTCTGTTTTATTCGTGGCATGGTTTTAATCCTGTGTCTTTCTCTCAGGTTTAGATACTTGTGACTTACATTTGGCATTCTTTAAGTTTCGCATGACCAGTAAGTACCCTACCATTAACGACCCCGTCCTAGAAGTATCATTAGGAGCGGATCTATGCATTGTTAGTATTTTTAATCAAAGTTGGGACATCTTGCTCTCTGAGGACATGTGGCTAACCTGTCACCTCAAAATTCTATTGAGCCCTCTTTCTATTTGGTCACTGAGTGTGACCCCCTAATGGACCCTCATTCAAACATGGTCACTCCCTGGGACCATAATCAATTTTTTTTTTTTTGTATTTTTCTGAAGCTGGAAACGGGGAGAGACAGTCAGACAGACTCTCGTATGCACCCTATTGGGATCCAACCGGCACACCCACCAGGGGCGATGCTCAGCCCACCAGGGGGCAATGCTCTGCCCCTCTGGGGCGTCGCTCTTTTGCGACCAGAGCCACTCTAGTGCCTGGGGCAGAGGCCAAGGAGCCATCCCCAGCGCCTGGGCCATCTTTTGCTCCAATGGAGCCTTGGCTGCGGGAGGGGAAGAGAGAGACAGAGAGGAAGGAGAGGGGGAGGGGTGGAGAAGCAGATGGGCACTTCTCCTGTGTGCCCTGGCCGGGAATCGAACCCGGGACTTCTGCACGCCAGGCCGACACTCCACCACTGAGCCAACCGGCCAGGGCCCATAATCGCTTTTTTTTATTTGGGGCTTCAGTTCCAGAATTCCTTGGAAGTACTTGGTTGACTCACGGCTCCTTTCCCTTCTCTGCCTGCACAGAAGCATATATCTGCCCCGATAAGCAGACAGACAGGAGAATGAATAGAAGGAACTCCACACCTACGCCTATTCTCTCTCATTATAACCAATCAGAAAGCAAGTCTGCGTATTCAGAGTCACTTGCCATTCAATTCACATTCACGCCCCCCATTGGTGGTCAGGATAGAGTCATCACCACACACACGTTCCGTGTAGTCACCCTCGTGGTTCATTTCTGAGGCTCACGTTGCCTCCGCTTGGCCAGGAGGAGTCTGTTTACACATACACACGCTGCCGTTTGTCCCCTCTGAAGCAGCGTTGTCCTTTAGCACGAGTTGATGTCTCGGGCTTTCCCGAGAAGCCCTCGTCCCAGGGTTGGGCGTCAGTCACCCTCTGAGAATCGATCCCCGGTTTCTTTCCGGGAGAAACTAACACGTGGGCCTAGAGCTTGGACCTAAAGAGACGACGGGGTCAACGTGCTGCTGATGCTGTCGGGTCAGTTCATTTAGAGAGAAAAAAATTTCCTTTCAGGATCTCCTTCGGTCGGTATTTTCCGTTCCCGATGACGCTGAGTGTGAGAGGGGCCTCGTTGTTCATCAGAACTCCGTCAGTCTGCCCCTGCGTGCCCACTGAGGACCGACTGTGTCATCAAAGCTGTCTGGGGCACACGGGCGTATTGACCCAGGGTCCTGTGTTACGACAGCCCTTCGCAGTGACGGTGGAGAGAGAGGCTCGTTTCCAACACAGCTCGGTCCTGCTCGCTGTGCAACCTCAGGGGGACTGCCCTCCTTCCTGGGGCCGCTGTTTTCCTCCTCCGCTCACGGGCTTAGAAAATACTGACCGAATGAGACCGTGGCGAGAATTATATGTAGTGAGAGGAGGTGTGTCGAGATCCTTTGTCTCCTGTTCATGCGCACACCAATGTTTTCCTAGTGACAAGCGGAAGCGAATATCAGGCACCTTGCACTTACGACGTCGACGTAACTAATACCTTTACTAACGGCAAAGCGGTACACGGTCATCGCCAGAGAACTGTCCTGTTTATAAGGCGACGTATCTGCCCTGCGGGGGGAGAGGGGGCGGACGTCAGGTATGGGGGTGGTCCGGCGAGGCTGTCCACAGGAGGTGACACTGAAACTAGGCTCTGGAGAACGGCTAAGGATTTGGAAAGGAGCCAGACAGTAGTAAGGGACCCCAAACACTTCCGGACCCCGTGAATGGACCTATCTGGCTGGACCTGAGGGTTCCCAGGATGTAAACCATGGCGAGGTCCTCCGGGGCTGAATTTGGGAGGGTCTGGGATGCCTGCCTGGGCTCTCAGACCATCTCGTCAGTGACGGGAAATGCTCACGGTCCGTGAATCCGTGTTGAACCATGAGCTGCCCACAAGAGATTCTGCCCGTTGGTGCTCAGGGTCACACGTGGGTGGGTGGCTGCTGTATCGGACGACGGAGCGAGGTTTGCCTCCACGCCCTTTTCTGTCATTTTCAAGTGATTCTGTTTGTGGCTCTTGAGGACGACTCTGAGCAATATTTTCCTTTTTCCTTTATAACGGCAGCCTCTCTGGGTGAGCTTCAGTGAAGCCCAGCTTGCTGGTTCTCTAAGCTCGTCTTTTCCTTCCTCGCTGTTCTTCCTGGAGACGATAGCTCTGCTGTTCCCGCACCGTTCTCCCCCTTGGCCTCCACTGGGCTGCCCGGCACGCCGCCCTGCATCCGGTGGCTCCCACCGCTGCCTGAGCGCGGAAACCCTCTCCATCCTAAAATGCTGGGTCCCCGGCCCTGGCCATCGGACCAGGCACAGAGCTGGCGCTCATGAGGAGTTTGCTGAACAGATGAAGGAAGGGAGGGAGGAAGGAAGGAAGGGAGGGAGGAAGGAAGGAAGGAAGGAAGGAGGAAGGAAGGAAGGAAGGACGAAGGAAGGAAGGGAGGAAAGAAGGAAGGAAGGAAGAAGGAAGGAAGGAAGGAGGAAGGAAGGAAGGAAGGAAGGAGGAAGGAAGAAAGGAAGGAGGAAGGAAGGAAGAAGGAAGGAAGGAGGAAGGAAGGAAGGAAGGAAGGAAAAAGGATGGAGGGAGGGAGGGAGGAAGGAAGGAAGGAAGAAGGAAGGAAGGAAGAAGGGAGGAAGGAAGGAAGGAAGGAAGAAGGAAGGAAGGAAGGAAAAAGGACGGAGGGAGGGAGGGAGGGAGGAAGGAAGGAAGGAAGAAGGAAGGAAGGAAGGAAGAAGGGAGGAAGGAAGGAAGGAGGAAGGAGGAAGGAAGGAAGGAAGGAAGGAAGAAGGGAGGGAGGGAGGAAGGAAGGAAGAAAGGAGGAAGGAAGGAAAGAAGGAAGGAGGGAGGGAGGAAGGAAGGAAGGAAGAAGGAAGGAAGGAGGAAGGAAGGAAGGAGGAAGGAAGGGAGGAAAGAAGGAAGGAAGAAGGAAGGAAGGAAGGAGGAAGGAAGACGGAGGGAGGGAGGAAGGAAGGAAGGAAGGAAAGAAGGAAGGAAGAAGGGAGGGAGGGAGGGAGGGAGGAAGGAAGGAAGAAAGGAGGAAGGAAGGAAGGAAAGAAGGAAGGAAGGAGGGAGGGAGGAAGGAGGAAGGAAGGAAAGAAGGAAGGAAGGAAGGAGGAAGGAGGAAGGAAGGAAGGAAGGAAGGAAGGAAGGAAGGAGGAAGGAGGAAGGAAGGAAGGAAGGAAGGAAGGAAGGAAGGAAGGAAGGAAGAAAGGAAGGAAGGAAGGAGGAAGGAAGGCAAGTTCCACCTGGAGAGAATGACAGGCGGCGCCCTTTGAATCTGCCCCCCCCCCCCCCATGTTGGGCCCTGGCAAGCTCAGTTCTTCACGGTCAGGGTGTGAAGGGTGAAATCGATAAAGGGAGCTTGAGCTTGCAAAATAACAGGATGTTTTTTTGAGGGGGGAAACAGACTGCTTGAGAAGGCCAGTGGGAAAGTCCTAATGGGCCGTGTATGCCTGGCCAATTTCCCCGTCCATCGACTCGGGGTGATGACATTTTAAAGGAGCTCGGGGAACCTCAAGCGGATTTAGGGGAGCTCGGCGGTGACATGAGAAATGGGGGTGCGGGCTCTGGGTGGCCGCTCGGGTGGCTGCAGCCACAGATCGACAAGGCCCAGTCCCGGGACCGCTTTGTTCTTGACGACCTCCCCAACTTTCTTTCCCCATCAGGGGGAACACAGCTCTGTCCAGAACCTGGGGTTGCTATTTATTTATTCTTTTTTTTTTTTTTTCCTTTTTTTTGTTTGTTTGTATTTTTCCGAAGCTGGAAACGGGGAGAGACAATCAGACTCCCGCATGCGCCCGACCGGGATCCACCCGGCACGCCCACCAGGGGGTGATGCTCTGCCCACCAGGGGGTGATGCTCTGCCCACCAGGGGGCGATGCTCTACCCCTCTGGGGCGTGCTCTGTCGTGACCAGAGCCACTCTAGCGCCTGGGGCAGAGGCCAAGGAGCCATCCCCAGCGCCCGGGCCATCTTTGCTCCAATGGAGCCTTGGCTGCGGGAGGGGAAGAGAGAGACAGAGAGGAAGGAGGGGGGGGGTGGAGAAGCAAATGGGCGCTTCTCCTATGTGCCCTGGCCGGGAATCGAACCCGGGTCCCGCACGCCAGGCCAATGCTCTACCACTGAGCCAACCGGCCAGGGCGATATTTATTTATTCTTTTTTTAGGAGACAATGAGTCCGCCGGGGCAAGTGATAAATAATGCTAATCTATTATTTAGAGACATTAGCAAGTTCTCCTCTGTCTGTATGGCTTTGTAGGAGGGGGTGGTGGTGCAGAAAATAGCACCAGAAGATTAAAGTGCCGAGGGACCTCGGACATGCCTTGAGTGCGTCTCTGCCACCCTAAGGGAATGAGCTCAGTGGGGAGCAGGGGTTTCACGTAACGCTAAACAAAAGGTGGAGGTGCGTCACCAGGTTTCATTTCACCAGTAAAATCCTCTAGAAAGGTTGGAAAGGGCTGAGCATGGGCATTCTGTCCCCATGTTACGCCCGGTACCTTAGAACCAACCATGTTGGGAGGAGCTATGTTATAGAAATTGGCAAGTGACACAAGTTGGGGTGTTTTTTTTTGTTGTTGTTGTTTTTTTCTGAAGCTGGAAACGGGGAGAAACAGTGAGACAGACTCCCGCATGAGCCCGACCGGGGTCCACCCAGCACGCCCACCAGGGGGCGATGCTCTGCCCCTCCAGGGCGTCGCTCTGCCACGACCAGAGCCACTCTAGCGCCTGGGGCAGAGGCCAAGGAGCCATCCCCAGCGCCCGGGCCATCTTTGCTCCAATGGAGCCTTGGCTGCGGGAGGGGAAGAGAGAGACAGAGAGGAAGGAGAGGGGGAGGGGTGGAGAAGCAGATGGGCGCTTCTCCTGTGTGCTCTGGCCGGGAATCGAACCCGGGTACCCCGCACGCCAGGCCAACGCTCTACCGCTGAGCCAACCGTCCAGGGCCTGGGGTGTTTTTTATTTATTTTCCCCCCTACACGGTGTTGAAACATGAATCTGTCGGTGTCTTTCTGTTGACATGTTGCCTGGCGTGTGGTAGATTCTTACTATTTGTTGAGTGGATGAATTAATGTTGTCTCTTGGGCAGTCAAAATGCCCACCCTCCGGCCAACGCTCTGAGAGGTTCCGCGCATCAAATCCCTGCATAACCTGGTATTCCCACACATGCCGGGCCAAGGAACGCCTTTCAACACACTTTTCTTGGACTGTCACTCAGAAGTCACGTGGAGCACGTCTTGGAAAACACTGCCCTCGGCCGCGGGAGGGGGGAACACGCGTGCCCCCGCGTGGCCTCGCTGTTGCGCGGAGACACCGACGCAGATGCATCCGTGAGAAGGAAGCAGTCCCGTGCCCATCAGACGTTGCTGGTGAGCCCGCTCTGCCACGCAAGACAAAGCAGTCATCTCCCTCAGTAGGAGGCTCTTAGGAGAGAGCCCCTCACATCCTCGGTCACCATGAATTAGCTACGTACAGTGTGTGTAGACAGCGTACAGAAGCGATCTAGCAAATAGCCTGACCAGGCAGTGGTGCAGTGGATAGAGTGTTGGACTGGGACACAGAGGAACCAGGTTCAAAACCCTGAGGTCACCGGCTCCAGCACTCACCAGCTTGAGCATGGGGTTTCTAGCTTGAGTGTGGGATCATAGACATGATCCCATGGCTGCTGGCTTGAGCACAAGGTCACTGGCTTGAGCAAGGGGTCACTCACTCTGCTGGAGCCCCCCGGTCAAGGCACATATGAGAAGCCATCAGTGAACAACTAAGGAACCACAACGAAGAATTGATGCTTCTCATCTCTCTCCCTTCCTGTCTGTCTGTCCTTCTCTCTTTCTCTCTGTCTCTGTCACAGAAGTAAAAGAGGGGGCCGATATGTCTGCTGCCCATGGGGAAGCCACAGTGTCCCCGAGGAGACAGAAGTCATCGTCTGAGGAGGTGCTGAGCAGGCTTGCAGTTGCCCACGTATCTGTTTTAGGGACCACAATCAAGGTTGGAGTGGGGAGCAGCGTGTCCCGGGTGAAGGCAGGGTGGCACAGGTGTCCCCTGGATCGGTTACTGCTGCAGGAGCTCAGGGCTCACAGAGACCAGAGGCCCTCACAGACCCGTTGGAAGAGGCACGTCAGATTCTGAGCGCCTGGCATGGCGAGCTTCAAGGGCGTGGAACTGACTGGTGGGGCAGGAAGGCTCTGAAATCTTAGGGGAAATGAGGGTAAAAGTCATGACAGAGGACTACGCTTCAGAGAGGCCCTTCGTGGGTATTAGAGTCCTGCCAGCGAATGCCTGGATGGGTTGCGGGGCTGAGTGGAGTAAAACCCCACCATTATGAACTAATCCCCAGTCGAATGCGTTGGGCGGACACGTACATGTCTTTACGGGGCCTGGAGCCTGGGGCCCGAGGACTCTGAGGGTTCGGACAGACCCAGGGAAGGAGGAGGCCATCTCAGACTCTAACGCCCCACTGGAGCTCCACTTCCCACAGTCCTTTCCCCCTAAAACTCCCTTTGAAGACTGGATTAGCTGTCTACACAAACTTGGCAAAGCATTGATGATGTTTTGGAGACCTAAGGTTAAAGAAAGAAAATAGCGTGCCCATATTCTTTTATTGTTATTATTGTATAAAAAACGTGTAACAAAAAATGTGGCATTTGAACCATTTGTAAATGCCAGGATGCCAGCGTTCACCAAACACACGTTGCCGTGCAACCATCTCGCAAATGTTTTAATTCCGCAGCACTATGTCCTTTTCAACAGGAGGGCAGCGTTTGAACGGCCTGGCATTTCGCTTGTCACTGCTCAATTCCAGCCTTATTGTGAAGTCTGCATCCCTCCCCTCGGCCAGTCCATCACGCCCGCGTGCTGGGAAGTTCTCACTTCCCGTTTTGTTTCGTTGGGTCTTTTTCACATGAGGTGGACACAGTGGCAGGCTAACACGACGACCCTTTATTCTTCAATATCACATCTTGGCTTTATTTACATAACGAAAGCCCCTCGGGTCTGGGGCTTTATTCTGCACTCTGCACCCTCCAGTTCAACCTGTCCTGTGCAGGTGAGAAGACAGGCTCAGGGAAACCTGTCCTGTGCAGGTGAGAAGACAGGTAGGCTCAGAGAAACCTGTTCTGTGCAGGTGAGAAGACAGACTCAGAGAAACCTGTCCTGTGCAGGTGAGAAGACGGGTCCACAGAAACCTGTCCTGTGCAGGTGAGAAGACAGGTCCACAGAAACCTGTCCTGTGCAGGTGAGAAGACAGGTAGGCTCAGAGAAACCTGTCCTGTGCAGGTGAGAAGACAGGTAGGCTCAGAGAAACCTGTCCTGTGCAGGTGAGAAGACAGGCTCAGAGAAACCTGTCCTGTGCAGGTGAGAAGACAGGCTCAGAGAAACCTGTCCTGTGCAGGTGAGAAGACAGGCTCAGAGGAACCTGTCCTGTGCAGGTGAGAAGACAGGCTCAGAGAAACCTGTCCTGTGCAGGTGAGAAGACGGGTCCAGAGAAACCTGTCCTGTGCAGGTGAGAAAACAGGCTCAGAGAAACCTGTCCTGTGCAGGTGAGAAGACGGGTTCAGAGAAACCTGTCCTGTGCAGGTGAGAAGACAGGCTCAGAGAAACCTGTCCTGTGCAGGTGAGAAGACGGGCTCAGAGGAACCTGTCCTGTGCAGGTGAGAAGACGGGCTCAGAGAAACCTGTCCTGTGCAGGTGAGAAGACAGGTTCAGAGAAACCTGTCCTGTGCAGGTGAGAAGACGGGCTCAGAGAAACCTCTCCTGTGCAGGTGAGAAGACAGGCTCAGAGAAACCTGTCCTGTGCAGGTGAGAAGACAGGCTCAGAGAAACCTGTCCTGTGCAGGTGAGAAGACAGGCTCAGGGAAACCTGTCCTGTGCAGGTGAGAAGACAGGTAGGCTCAGAGAAACCTGTCCTGTGCAGGTGAGAAGACAGGCTCAGGGAAACCTGTCCTGTGCAGGTGAGAAGACAGGTTCAGAGAAACCTGTCCTGTGCAGGTGAGAAGACAGGTAGGCTCAGAGAAAGCTGTCCTGTGCAGGTGAGAAGACAGGTAGGTTCAGAGAAACCTGTCCTGTGCAGGTGAGAAGACAGACTCAGAGAAACCTGTCCTGTGCAGGTGAGAAGACAGGCTCAGGGAAACCTGTCCTGTGCAGGTGAGAAGACAGACTCAGAGAAACCTGTCCTGTGCAGGTGAGAAGACAGGCTCAGAGAAGCTACGTGACGTGCTCAGAGTCACAGACCTCGATGGCAGCAGCCTCCGGAGGGCAGACTCCTTGTCTCCTGAGCCGACGTCGGTCACCTGCCTCCTTAGCTCCCTCTCAGCTCCAGGCGTGAGCGGCTGATCTGCCGCCTCTAGCGCGGCACCCTCGGCCCCGCGCGTGCTCCGGACCGTCCAGCGCCGACGGTGGGTGGGGAGGAGAGGGGTTGAGTCGTGGACCGTGTGTGATTGCCACCTGCTGTGTGCCAGACACTAATTAAGGGCTTATGTAGGCTGTCTCACTGTCTCATGTTGTTTTTTTTTTTTTTCTTCCAAGTTTAGAAAACTTATTTAAAAAATTGTAAAGGACACACAGCCTAAAAACAGCCGCCCGAACCACTGGCTGAGCGCATGCGCAGAGGTGGCGAGGGCGTTCGCACCGTTGGGTCGCCGTCACCACCTTCTGTGGCTGGAACTCTGCCCGTCTCCGTGCGCCCAGGAAGCGGTCACTCCCTTCCTCCCCTCCCCCACGCCCTGGCAACCACCCTCCTTCTGATTCAGGGGGTGTTGGAACCCCCCCTCGCAGGGGTTGACCACTGTCCCATTACATGCACCTACCACGTGTTGTTCACCCGTCCCTCTGTCTGTGGGTGGTCAGGCTGTTCCACGCCCTCGCCACCTCTGCGCATGCGCCCAGGGGGCGTTCCTCTCCTCCTTTCAGGGAAGACGACGGCAAGGTCCCCGAGCCACCAGCAGCCGAGTTATGGGCTGCACCAGCCAGACTTGACCCGAAGAGCGGGGCTCCTCCCAGGGTGCGAGGCCGTCCTCCCGTTTCTGCAAAGCCTCTCACCGCCCTCGGCGCGGCTGGGGGCGCGGAAGCTCTCAGCGGTCCGCGGAGGAGCCTCCATTTGTTCGCGGAGATCATCCGGGAGGAGCGTCGACTAACCTTTTAAAGATTGATCGGGATTTTAACCTTTAAGGCTTATTTACTTGCTGGGATGAAGGCATTTATTCCGAGTGATTTTTCTCACGGTGTGAATAGATGGCAATATTCAAATTAAAAAAAAAAAAAAAGAAAGGATTATTTTTCTCCAAAACACACAGTTCCTTGGTAAAATACAAGATGTAATAATCAACTCACACTGTTAAAAATCATTATGCCCTTTTAGAGGCGGAGGAAAATATTATCTGCCTGGGCCGCTCCTCTGTGAAACAGAGCAAAGCAGACTGAGCTTCCGAGGACTCTGTCCCCAAGTCCAGCCGCGCGCTGGGCATTCCGCTCAGCATGGGGTCCCTGTCTCGCTCCACCCTCTCAGCAGTCCCATGGGGCCAGCACACCCACACCCCTGCTCTATACAGTGGATGTGAGCTGAGGAGAGAGGTTAGGTAATGGGTTGGGTTCAGATGTGCCCCTCCCCAGTAAACGCCATGTTGAGGTCCTAACTGTCAATGTCTCAAAAAAAAAAAAAAAAGTGACTTTATTTGGAAATAGAGTCATTCCAGAGTTAAGTTAAATGAGGTCACTGGGGCAGGCCCTCATCTGACATGACTGGCGTCCCTGTACAGAGGTAAAGTCACAGGTAGACGGAGACACAGAAAGGAAGTGGCCACGGGAGTGGAGGGACACTTCTACAAGCCACAGAGCATCATGGACGGCCAGCAAACCATAGACGCTGGAAGAGACCAGGAAAGGTTTTCCCAGAGCTGGTGGAGAGAGCGTGGCCCTGCTGACACAGGGTCTGGGAGCTGTGAGAGGATACATTTCTGCCTTTAAGCCCTCAGGGTTTGGAACATTATTGTAGAGTTTAAACCCCCAGGGTTTGGAACATTGTTGCAGCATTTAGGCCCCCAGGGTTTGGAACATTGTTGCAGCATTTAAACCCCCAGGGTTTGGAACATTGTTGCAGCATTTAAACCCCCAGGGTTTGGAACATTGTTGCAGCATTTAAACCCCCAGGGTTTGGAACATTGTTGCAGCATTTAAACCCCCAGGGTTTGGAACATTGTTGCAGCATTTAGGCCCCCAGGGTTTGGAACATTGTTGCAGCATTTAAACCCCCAGGGTTTGGAACATTGTTGCAGCATTTAGGCCCCCAGGGTTTGGAACATTGTTGCAGCAGCCCTGAACTCACACTGTAACTTCCCAAGGTCAAATTGATAGCGGGCAAGCACTGGAGCTGATATTTGGACCCAGGCACCTGCTCAGAGTGCAGTTAAATGTCGCCTGCTATTACTATGGATAGCACCGTTAGCAGCGATAGGTAACACTGTTGTTATTAATATCAGAAGGCAGGGCCTTTGTGGATTCCTTTCACCTAAGCCTGTGCTATTATCCCTCTGCTTTGCTCTGACTGGGGGCGACTTGTCACAGATTCAAAACCCTATTTCTGTCCCGCAGACTGGCTATGAAGTCGGCTATCTGTACTGGCATGACTTGCCAATTTCCGTCACCAGTCAGTCCCCGCCTAAACGAAACGGGCGGTCTGCACGGGACATCAGAGATGTGGTGTGCAGCATGGTCACTAAATTTAGGCCTCGTGCAGGATGCCCGCCCGGGCCTGCAGCTCTCTGTCCATCTGGAGCAGGGGAAGAGAGCGGCTCGCTGAGTCCCGCGGTTGTCTGAGGATTTACCTGGAGAGAGTGGCTGTAGCTCTTAGCTCTGCACCAATGTCTAGCATCTGTGCATCCATAGAACCATCCTTCAGCTTCTTAATTCTCCAGACCGGGAGGAAACTGGTTCCACAGAGACACATGTGTCTGAGACGCGGCTTGCAAATAATCAGAGGGCCAGCTCCCTCCCAAGCCTGGCAACTATGTGTGTGCAGGGGTCGTGGGCGGTGGGCAGACAGTCATTTCTGGGTTCTTCATCAGAATGATAGTGGGTTATGTTTTTTTTTTCTTTTTTTCTTTTTAAGGCTCTGCTGAATTTAAGCAAATTCAGCAGAACCAACCCAAATGTGTCACCTCTCCCTGCTCTGCGTCTCCGCCCAAGTCTCGTGTGGCTTGTCACACCACAGGGCACGGTGGAACTTAGTGAGAGACAAGGCAGTCCATTTCTCTCGTTTCACAGATGAGCCCCAGCACCACCTTTGGGCGGGGGGCAGGGGCCGTGAGTGGGGGCAGAGCGAGCCGTGCGGGTGAAACCACAGGCAGGGCACTTGGAGCTGTGGTTTCTAATTGAGGGTCTGCGGCTGGCAGGCTGGACTCTCTGGGAAATCACGTGGTTCCTGTGACCTTGGTCGGCGACTTTGTGAAATAGAAGTGCACGGATCAGAGCTGCAGCCTGCCACTGCTGCTGCTGGTGCCCGGAGGGTGGCGGCAGTGGCTGTATGCCTTTGGGGGTCTTCAGAAGCGAGGGGGCACCGTGATAAAGGCCTGTCTCCGTGTTGAGTTTCTTCACGTGACATGAGGCATCCAGGTCTTAGAACGGGGAGGAGAAAGGAATTGTGGCCAATCCTGGGCTGTGGTGTAACTTCCTGTGTCACTTTGCCTGGTGTCATCGTGTTGGAGTCAAAAACAGTCCCACAGATCTGCATGATGTCCCGGTTACGCTCGGTGACTCTGGCTGTCTCCTGCGAAAAAGAGTCAGGGTCGGGTGGGGACGAGTGACAGGTCACGATGGACCCAGGCTTGGTGCTGTCTTGGGGATGCCCGAGCCGTCCCCTCGTCCCCGCCTGGACTCCAGCTGCCTTGGTTGTACATTACGTCGTTTCCCCCCCTCTTGTTGCGACACTGGACGACAGTCTGATTGTCCTGTCCCCTCGGAGTCCCACCTCTGGTGTTTGCCCCTTATTTGAGAAATTTAGATCCAAAAGAACACATCTCAGAGCCGCTGGGACAGTTGCTCTGGAGAGCAAACCCAGAGTATCACTGGACATCTCAGAGCCACCGGGACAGTCGCTCTGGAGAGCAAACCCAGAGTATCGCTGGACATCTCAGAGCCGCCGGGACAGTCGCTCTGGAGAGCAAACCCAGAGTATCGCTGGACATCTCAGAGCCGCTGGGACAGTTGCTCTGGAGAGCAAACCCAGAGTATCACTGGACATCTCAGAGCCACCGGGACAGTCGCTCTGGAGAGCAAACCCAGAGTATCGCTGGACATCTCAGAGCAGCTGATACTGGACATCTCAGAGCCGCCGGGGCAGTCGCTCTGGAGAGCAAACCCAGAGTATCGCTGGGCTCCAGCCTGTGGCCCGTCCCCCCTCCCTGTCCCCGTGTCCCCGTCTAGAGCAGCTCAGGGCAGGGAGCGGAGGACCAATGCACCTGCTCCCTCTGGGAACGGCTGGGGCAACTGCTTTCTGGCCCCCCAGAGTCCCCCCACTTCAGTCTCCAGCCTCGCTTACACCCCTTCCCATCCCCCCAACTAAACCATGACTTTCCGGTTGTATCCTCCGCGAGCTTTCGCTGCAAGCCACTCCACAGCTCGGTGGACTGAAGCAATGAGTATGTTTTATTTCTTGCAATTCCGTGGGTTGTTTTCTGGTCTGGGTTGGCTCTGTTGGGCTGGAACGTCTAGGATGGCTCAGTACGTGCCCGGGGGCGAGTCTTCTCCGGGACAGCTTGTCTGAAGTCCCCTGTCTCTCTCACCCTCCGGAGGCTCTGTCGGCCTCTCCCCTCGAGGTCTCGGGGGTCCTGCGTGCAGTGAGGGGGGGCCGGTCTCTGAGGCTGGGCTCACGTCCCACTCGCTGAGGCACCACTGGCCACGCCCGGAACCCAGACAGGGACGCAGGATGCCGTGAGCGTTGCAGTGTCATTGCCAATGCCCCCTTCCGTGAAGTCCAAACTCCCTCACCTGGTGTTCATTCTTCCTGAACGCATCGACCCCCCAATGCGCGGCCACACTGCAGGCCATGGGCCCCCAGACTCCGCCACACGCACCTGCGGCGGCTGCACTTCCTGGTCTCCCAGCACCTGCTGCCGTGAGGCCTTCCCTCCGCTGACCACCTGGCCAAGTTCGTCACAGAATAGAAAGCGGAGGCCCTGACCGTGTGCTCTGCGGCAGTGTGCTCGGTGCTGGAGGTGCAGCCTTGCAGGACCTCAGCGGGCGTGCTGGGCCCCGTCACAGCGGACTGGGTGCTGGTGTTTCCTCTGGCCCCAGGCAGACGTGCTGGGCCCCGTCACAGCGCACTGGGTGCTGGTGTTTCCTCCGGCCCCAGGCGGACATGCTGGGCCCCGTCACAGCGGACTGGGTGCTGGTGTTTCCTCTGGCCCCAGGCAGACGTGCTGGGCCCCGTCACAGCGCACTGCGGACTGGGTGCTGGTGTTTCCTCCAGTCCTGGGGGCTAGAAGTCCGGGACGACGGAGCCAGCGTGGCTGGTTCCTGCCAATGCCCGGGAGGGAAGCATCTGTCCCCAGCTTCTTTCCTTCGCGTGCAGGCGGCTGCCTTCTTCCTGTGGCCTCCCCGTGGTCTCCCTTCGACACCTGTGTCCAAGTTTTCTCTCGTTCTGACATTACCCCTGACAGCTTAGGGTGTGTCCTTATAGCCTCATGTGCACTTAGTTCTAAAAACCCTAGGGCCACATACTGTCCCATTCTGAGATGCTGGCTGTGGGATGTCACCCTGTGAAGTTCTCGGGGGACACAGTTCAGCCCACAGCGTACCCTGAAACACTCCCCACTCTTCTTTAAAACCTTCATACGACCACCTGGGTACAAATGACGTGGCCCTTTCAGCCTCCCTTGCTAACTGGATTGGCCTTTTGTGATTCTGTTCAGTTACGCTCCTGTGGTCTAGCTGTCAACATCTGAGTCCTTTTCTCCTGTTCAGTCATTCCTTCATCCTTCCTTCAGCCGTTCATTTATTCAGTCATCCAACCATTAATTCATTAATGAGGTAACTCACTCTCTCTTGGGCACCGCCCATGGTCAGGCATTGTGCAGAGGACTGGGCAGCGGAGGGGTCCCCGCAGGCACCGCCCGTGTGGTCAGGCATTGTGCGGAGGACCGGGCAGCGGAGGGGTCCCCGCAGGCACCGCCCGTGTGGTCAGGCATTGTGCGGAGGACCGGGCAGCGGAGGGGTCCCCGCAGGCACCGCCCGTGGTCAGGCATTGTGCGGAGGACCGGGCAACGGAGGGGTCCCCGCAGGCACCGGCCGTTGCTGACGGAGCCCTAGGCCAGCACCCGCCAGTCTCGGGCCACAGGGCTTTCTGCCAGGTGCCCAGGGCAGAGGGGAGTGCAGGAGTTAATGCCCCTGGGCGCAGCCCCCACCCATGCTGGGTGGGGTCTGTGGGTAAACAGCCCAGCTTCCTCGTGGCCCCCCCCACCCTGCTCCCTCCCCCCTTCTTGCTGACTTCCCCACCCCACTTCCTCTTGATAAACCATCCCAAACCCTCAGTGTCTAAGCGAGCACTTCCGACTCAGGGCAGCTCGGCCGGAGTCAGGAGGTGAGCGGGGAGTCATGGCTTCTCCTCTTGGGTGACTCCTTCTTCATCAGTGGGGCGAGGGGGGGGGGGAACGCACAGACACAAGAAGGGGGACTTGCAACACGAGATGATAACAGTTAACTTTTAGTGTCTTGTCTCAAAGCAAGTCTCAAAAAAACGAGAATCTTCTTATTCCCACGAACCATGTAAGGAAACCAAGGCTTAGAGGGGTGGAGAGGGGGCCCGGGGGGGGCTGCACGAGCTGCTCCCCACTAGACATTTACGCCAGGGCCACAGATTCAGGGGCGGAGAGGGGCCCGGGGGGGGCTGCACGAGCTGCTCCCCACTAGACAATTACGCCAGGGCCACAGATTCAGGGGCGGAGAGGGGCCCGGGGGGGCTGCACGAGCTGCTCCCCACTAGACATTTACACCAGGGCCACAGATTCAGGGGCGGAGAGGGGCCCGGGGGCTGCACGAGCTGCTCCCCACTAGACATTTACGCCAGGGCCACAGATTCAGGGGCAGAGAGGGGCCCGGGGGCTGCACGAGCTGCTCCCCACTAGACATTTACGCCAGGGCCACAGATTCAGGGGCAGAGAGGGGCCCGGGGGCTGCACGAGCTGCTCCCCACTAGACATTTACGCCAGGGCCACAGATTCAGGGGCGGAGAGGGGCCCGGGGGGGGGGGGCTGCACGAGCTGCTCCCCACTAGACATTTACGCCAGGGCCACAGATTTCAGAGGTGGACGCTGCCCTTCATCCCCGGCCTCTCACTGAGGTCCTCCTCTGGGGGCAGATGGGTGTGGAAGGCTTTTATTTATAAAAAGCAAAAAGACTTAACAGGGAGTGAAGTCATGGGCCTTAACTATTGCCCAGGTGCCTAATGGTGGCCATCCAACCAGGGAAGCTGGCAGGGGGTGCTGAGGCTCGGGGGAGGCGGGCAGAGCTGCCCCAGGCCCGAGATCTGTTCATCTCTCCACGCCAGCTGGTGGCTTGCAGCACGTCCCTCCCTGCAAAGCCGGGGCACGTGAGCCTCTTCTCTAGCAGAACCTGGGGGAGGAGGCCTGGCCCCTCCGACGGCCGCAGCACTGTGTGTGTGTGTGGGGGGGCAGGGCTCTTTGGCTTTCCCTTCCCCGGTCACTGATGACAGCAGTTCATCCCGGCGGCTAACTGCTCCATTCTGCAAGTGACCCTTCTGTCTGTTCCGGGTCACTGGGGCCCCCTTTCCCATGGGGAGCCAGAGAGGCTGTTCCTCGCTGGGGGCTGGCCTGGTGGGGGGTGGGGCTGGCCGCAGGCTCCTGGGAGAGCCAGGGGGGCGTCTCAGTGCCGGACACACCAGTACTCAGCATCCAGAGGGCCAGAAACCCGCTCCACTCTTCATCCCCTTCAACAGCAAAAACCAACTCTGCAGCCAGACCAGGGTTGATTGTGCCATTTGGTTTTACCAACTTCCTAGAATACAAGACCTTTGATCGGAATGTCTGTCCCCCTGGTCCCTGGCTGTGTGACTTCGGGCCGGTGGCTTCCCCTCTCTCCCCACCTCCGCTCTCTCCCACGGTCGAGAAGAATAGGTGTTTAACCTGAGGGCATGTGGCTGGCCGGCCCAGCTGGGGTCCGAACCCGGCCTCTGTCGGCGTGGAGACCTCGGCTGCGTCCTCCTGGGGAGGTGCTGACCCTCGGGAAGGCTCGGCGAGCCCAGCTCCCGGACGCCGCGCTGCCCCCAGCGCAGAAGCCCGAAGGGGGTGCCGTCTGTGCTCACTTTGCTCCGCGCTGCCGTTTTCCGTCCCCGATTTCAGGTCCCCAGAATCCTCGACCTCCCCGCCTGCCCCGGTGTCTGTAAGCGTGCCGCTCAGAAAGAGCCGGGAGCTGGGTCTCCCGCCACCCTCAGGCCGGGGTCCAGCCGTCCACCCTGCCGCTGGGCAGCGGGGACACCTCCTCTTCCCGCATCGCAGTTCTCTCTCGTGTCCTAAGGACATGGGGCCGCCCGAGAGGATCTGTAAATGTTTCTTGGTTTAAAACGACAGGTCAGGGTTGGAGTGTCCAGGGGTGGGAATGTGGGCGAGCCTGGCCTTGTGGAAGGCTGGAGCTTCTGGTTTGTTCCATGGGAATGAGGAAAGCCCCCAGCCCCCCACCCCCTACACACAGGTGCTGACCCCCCCCCCCACACACACACACACAGGTGGTGGTGAGAGAGGCCCCTGTGTCCTAGGGAACCAGACGGCGGTGCCGACGTCCTACTGGGAGCAGCCGCGGTCGCCGTGATGCGTCTCATCTGACGTCTCTGATGGGCGACCAGGTGTGTCTGGTCCTTTCCACCACGGCTTCCTTTCTCTGGGGCAGCTGTTGAAGGGGCTTTGGTCAAGGGGAAGCAATTCCGAGCCCCATGGAAAGCCTGCCGGTTGGGCAGTGGTCAGCTCTGACCGTCCACAAAGTGTGGTCTGCGGGGCAGAAGCAGGAAGACAGGCCGGGAGGTGGGGGGCTTTCTGCAGGGGTTCCAGGCCGAGTCCCGGGACTGGTCGCTGCCGAGGGGTGTGTGTGCTGGGGAGGAAAGGGGGGGGAGGGCTGGCTGGAGATGCCCACCCCCCTCCCAGGTGACATTTTCTTCTCAGAATCTGGAGAGGCTCCGCTGGCCTTTGCTTTCTCTCGGCTCTGCCCAGGGTCATTCTCGTTCAAATCAGACCTCAATCAGAAAGGGTGCGTGTGGGCAGCCGGACAGGCTTGGGAGTGGGGGGCTGTAACTACCCCGCTGACCTCACGGTCCAGGACATCCCTGCAGCAGAAGACCGGCACTTTCTTCTCCGAGGGTGCATGCAGTGATTAGCCAGGGCAAAGCCTGTGGACCGCGGTGGGAACCTGCATGTAGACGGAGGGGCAGCCGTGGACACACACTGCCTTCAGGCGGGAGTCTCTGGTGTGACACGTGTGCTTGTGGTCTGCACGCTTGCGCAGGGGAAGTCCTCCCAGTCAGACGAGCAGAGCCTCACGTGCGTCAGAGCACCTGGCCAGCCCGCGATCGGCTCATCCGTGGGGTCCGCACTCCCCACCCCCCCTCCCGTGCCGGTGCCGGTTCTGGTTCTGCAGACAGCCCTGCTGCGAGGTCCCCAGCCACAGAGCGCGCCTGGCGGTCCATCTTTGCTCAGCTGTCTGAGGAATCTCTTCCACAGTGATGTGTCCTTCCGGAAGCTTCCATCTTTTGCTTCTAGACCCTCTTTAGACAGTCGGGCACACACATATGTCACAATGTGTCCCCAAATTCGGTCACACACACACTAGATTTGTGCATTAACTGTACTGTTGTGAACTCTATTTTCCTTTGAATTGACGTGTTTGCTTTGGAAAGTAAGCACTTTAATTTTGTCCTAAGCATCTGTGGCCCCGTGGGTTTAAAGGGCTTTTTACAGTGCACATAAAATCGTACCTGCACCCAGTGAGGCCACCTGTGTGCCCTCAGGGAGCACGCCCGACGCCTTCGCTCCCTGTGACAATGCCTGTCCTCACTTATTAGTGACATAAACTGCGGGCTCTGTGCTGAGCAGCTGTCCCGTCCCAGATACACGGTGGCACCTCATATATGTTATCTCAGTGCGTAGTTTCATGCCCACCATGACCCTCTACGCGGTGTTATTTTTATGGGTGAAAAAGTGGAAAGCTCAGAGAAGGGAAGTACTTGCCTAAAGGGACACAATTAACTCACGGAACGGTTCAGACTGGAATTCACGTCTTCTGGTTTGAAATGCCAAGCTTCTCCCACTGGGACACACACGATGACCGGCGGCTCTCTTTGGCCCAGAAGGAGGGCGCTGCCGGGGTGGAAGAGGGTGTCTGTCTGCGTCTCCGGACGGCGCCCTGCTGACCGCAGCAGCTGTGCATTCCTCCGTGAGTGCCCCCACCCCCCCTCAGACTCCGTGTGGACGGTCGCGCTGACAGACACAAGCGTGGCAGGTGCGTCTGAGCCACCATTCCTTCCTTCTGAGACACGTCTCAGTCTGTCAGCGAACCCCGGCACACCGGGCTCAAGGAACAGATGTTGATATAAGTTTGGGATGGGGCGGAGAAGGGACAGGAATAGCTTCTCTGGGCCTCCCGGGTCTCTAAGCCTTTCAGCCCCACCATGTGCTACTTGACAGTGTGCCGGGCCCCGGGGGGCGGGGTTGGGAAGGTCAGAATGCGAGAAGAGGGAAGGGGGGGTTGCAGAAGCCCGTCTGAGCTGTTAGCTCCTTTAGGACCCGAGGAAAAACCCTCCCAGGCGCCAAGATCCTTGGGGCGGGGGGGGGGGGGGCGGGCGGTGTCCTCCTGCCCTTTCCTCTGGGGGCTTCAGGAGCACACAGCGCTCGTGGGCGGGGTCCCGGGCGGCTCCACAGAGTGTGGGTAGGGTGTGGCGTCTCTGAAAGACCTCCAGGAAAAAGGGGCCCCTGAGCAAATATATCAGGGAGACGCTTCATCCCGTATTCCCTTCCGATGGGTAATAAATAGTGGCGGCCCCTGCAGGGCTCTGAGGAAAGGACAGCTGATGCCGTGTTTGAGCCCCATGTCGGTCAGCGTCGTTTGACCGTGGTCAGAAGGTGAAGAAGGACTTGGAAACGGTCATGGGAGATTTCCCGTGTCCTTCCGTCCGAGAGGAGGCATCCCAGAGTCCTCTTTTTGGATTTCTTGGTTTTATGGGCGTCTTGGCCTTTTATGGTCTTTGACCACGCGGTCCAGCAGACATTGTTGCTGGTGGCGTTGCAGGGTCACCATCGCGAACGGCGGTTTCCATTCCAGCCCTGTCCGGAACCACAGACTCCTTCCCGGGAGTGACATTTCTCCCAGGGCCGCGGTTTCCGTCGGGGCGCAGGGCAGGGCGCGCACGCTGGCCGCCAGGAGAGGGACCCCGGGGTCTGGTGGCGGCTCCCCTCCCCCCTGCGCCTGCGCCGCCTGCCACGCGGCTTTTTGAGAACAGCTTGAAAACTAATGAGCTGAAAAGCGTGTTTGAAAGCTGCTTTCTCTACCCGTGTGTGCTCGGTGGAAGACACCCCCACCCCCCGGAAGTCACCCGTGTCAAGTCCGGGAACCTGTGACTGTCCCCTTGTTTGGAAGAAGGATCTCAGCAGATGTGATTGAGTTCAGGATTTTGTGACGAGGACACCCTCCCCCCCCCCCCCCCCCGTAACTTCTGTTGGCCCTGAATGCCGTCCTGCGTGTCCTTACCGGAGGGAAGGAGAGGGACATTTCAGACGGGGGAGGGGAGGGCACCATCACAGAGACGGAGGGAGAGTGGAGCCACACCCCCACGACCCCGGCAAGACTGGGCAGCCCCCAGGAGCCAGGAGAGGTGGCCGCTGACTCTCTCTCCAGCCCCAGGAACCCGCCAGGTCCGGTGGGTGGGGCTTGTAGCCCCCAGAATTGTGAGAGGATACATTTCAGTGGTTATAAGCCATCGAGCTAGTGATAACTCGAAACGGATCCATGCAGTTAAAAAAAAAATTTCAAAGGTGTAAAAAATATTCTACAAAATCACTGTTGGTTCCTGTCATTCCCTCTCGAGCCGGGAGAGGGTCCCACCTAACATCTGGAATGAGCACCCAGATGGGTCCGAGAGCTCCCTCTGAGGGGGGTGGGGGGTTGGAAATCTCAACCGATTCAGCCGGTGTGATTTTCCAGGCTGCCTCTGTCCACGCGGGCGCCGGAGAGACGCTTGTGCGTGAGAAGGTCGAAGAGCTTCACACGGGCCTCTTTCTAGCTGGATGCATCCCCCGCAAGGGCTCACGCTGCTTCTGTGCTGAGTCATTGGCGTAATTCCCGTCGTCGTGGGGATGGCACTGTCGGTATCCCGGGGAAGGCGCACCCTGTCTGTGTGGTGCGCAATAATGTGCCTTTTCCGTGGTTGAAGCTGGAGCTCACCCTGGAGCCTGCCGTAGGCCCCTGAAGTGGCATTTTATGCAATCCGAGGGGCGAGAAGGGACCTGCCCTCGCAGAAAAAACAAATTCACTTTTACGGGAGTCGCAGACGGCAGTTCGCACGCCCTGGAGACGCAGGGAGGCGGCCCTGGGCTGGAAGGCTCGCCAGAGTCCCCAAGCGCATTACGTCCTGGGACTCCCCTGCATCTTTGTGGACTTCACAGTTCCTGCACGGTGTGGGTTCATTCTCTCCCACGTCCACCCGGCAGGGAGATGGAGCGGGGCTCACCGGTTGTGTGGGTTTGTTCTCTCCCACGTCCACCCGGCAGGGAGATGGAGCGGGGCTCCTCTGCATCTGTGTGGGACTTCACAGTTCATGCACTGTGTGGGTTCATTCTCTCTCACGTCCACCCGGCAGAGAGATGGAGCGGGGCTCCCCTGCATCTGTGTGGGACTTCACAGTTCCTGCACGGTGTGGGTTCATTCTCTCCCACGTCCACCCGGCAGGGAGATGGAGCGGGGCTCCCCTGTGTCTGTGTGGGACTTCACAGTTCCTGCACGGTGTGGGTTCATTCTCTCCCACGTCCACCCGGCAGAGAGATGGAGCGGGGCTCACCGGTTGTGTGGGTTCATTCTCTCCCACGTCCACCCGGCAGAGAGATGGAGCGGGGCTCACCGGTTGTGTGGGTTCATTCTCTCCCACGTCCACCCGGCAGGGAGATGGAGCGGGGCTCCCCTGTGTCTGTGTGGGACTTCACAGTTCGTGCGCGGTGTGGGTTCATTCTCTCTCACGTCCTCCTGGCAGAGAGATGGAGCGGGGCTCACCGGTGGTCGGGGGTTGAGCTCTGTCCCCGCACGGCATTCACACACCCAATCCCTGAGCCTTCACCACCGCCGAATGTGACTGACTTAGGAACAGAGTGACTGCAGATGCAATCAGTTAGATGCGGTCAGACCGCAGTAGGGTGCCCCTCTTCCGAGATGACTGGTGTCCTTGTACAGGGGAAAGACAGAACACCGATGTCCGGAGAAGGAATTTGATGTAAAGAGATGCAGGGAGACGATGGTGAGGAGCACGTGAGGCCCCCAGAAGTGAGAGGGACGTGGGCAGAGCCGTCCTCACAGCCCTGGGGAGGGTCCAGCCGGCCGACACCTTGACCTTCGGCTTCCAGCCTCCGGAACGGTGACACGACAGATCTGTCTTCCTGAAGCCACCCAGGCTGTGGCACTTTGTCATGCAGCCCAGGGAACCAATGCATCAGTGGAGTTTTTGAAGGGACTTCGTATCCAGAGACTATCACCAAGATCACAAATGAATGGACCGAGGACTAACTCTGGTTCCCAGGACAGTGGGGTGGCAGTGTCTCATTCTGTTGACTGTAGGTGTCAGCGGTGGGTCAGAGGATATGAGCCACTGTCTGCAGCTGATGGGTCTCAGGAACGAGATTGAAGTGGAACCGGCCAGGACCGGACTTGTGATGGGAGGGGCCGAGAAGCCCGGCAGGTGACATCCACCCAAACACGCAGCGGTGTGAGCTCTGTGTCACCGTACGCAGTCCGGTTGTGCGGTGTGCAGGCGTGTGCCGAGTCTAACATGAGGCATTTGGTTGCACTTTTTAATTGAATTTATTTGGGTGACACTGCTTAACAGAATTATACAGGTTTCAGGTACATAATTCTACAACACGTCCTCTGTACGCTGTGTTGTGTGTTCACCCCAAGTCTAGTCTTTGTCCATCACCCTGTGTCCCTCCTACACCCCCCTCCCCTCACTCTACCGCCCCCCCCCCAGCAATCACCACACTGTCATACCATCATCTGGTTTAAGGGTCAGAAACTTGTGATTAATGGTTGAAGAAGTCAGAGTTGATGAGTTAAGGCATAGCCCTTGCATGATAGCTTTTCTGGATGTGTGAGAAGTCTTCCCTGCACTTCACGTTTTTTATTTTATTTTATTTTATTTTAATTTTTCTTATTTTCCAAGTGAGAGGAGGGGCGATACAGAGACCGACTCCTGCATGCTCACAACCATGCTATTTTTAGCACCTGAGGTGGAGGCTCCACGGAGCCATCCACAGTGCCTGGGGCTGATGCACTATAACCAATTGAGCCATGGCTACAGGAGGGGAAGAGAGAGAGAGAGAGAGAGAGAGACAGAGACAGAGGAAAAGGAGGGATGGAGAAGCAGATAGTCACTCTCCGTGTGCCTTGACTGGGAATTGAACCTGGGACATCCACCTGCCGGGCCAGTGCTCTACCACTGAGCCAACCAGCCAGGGTCTGCACCTCATGTTTGGTGGGCAACAGCTAGCTGTGGGAAGATCTACAGCTCTGTGTTATAAGGCTGGGGAATGTCCAATTTCCAAAGACAGCCCAGGAAGAAGGGTTAGAGCCTCCTGCAATGTAATCCTTACAGTCACTCTGTGAGGGAGACACCTTTGTCCTCTTCACATCATGAAACCGAAGACTGTGCCCAGCAAGGGTCAGCAACCTGCCCCAGGCCACACAGCTAATACTGACAGATGAGCTCCGAATTCTAGTTGATGGTCAAACTTGCACTTCTAACCGTTAGGCTAAAACACTCAGACACATTTGCTGGCCGGCACGTATCTAACGCAGTACGAGAAAATAAATCTTTCATGTCTCCAGGAAAATGTCCGCCTGGCTTACAGGCTCTGGGTCCCCTCCGGCCTGAGTGGCTGGTGCTGGGTGTAGCAGTCGGACCTGCAGATCGGCCTCTGGAGGGAGACCAGGGCCTCCCCTGCTCCCCCCGCCTTCGAGAGGGGATGTAACAGCAGTTACAAAGGTGACAGCCTCCCAGGGCTGCTGCCCGACAGGACGATGCTTTGGGCTTAGGCTTGACTTTGTAACATTTGATGACAGAGAGAGAGAGGGGGAGAGAGAGAGAGAGAGGCTGCTGGTCAGGCTGTGTAATGCAGGAAGCCGGAATGCTCAAGCGATTTGCAGGAAACTAGAAAACAGATTCTGTTTAGAGAGCTTAAGCAAATGCCTCTTAAATTGGGACCGGAGGCCCCCTGCTCCCATGGCCACGTCGGCGACCTTTAGTTCTTCTTCACGGACTCACGCCGCCCAGGTCGGTGGCGGGGACCGATCGAGTGTCTAGTCCCGTTTGTGGAGGAGGAGTGCGTGTGCTCGGCTCTAAAGCCTCACCCCTGCAGCTGTGAATTCGCTTCCCTCGTAAGTGGACGAGGTAGAATTTGATTTTCACATTGTGAGGGTCTTCCACCCCATGGCCCAGCCCTGCCCGGCTGCTGCCACCAGCGTGGTCCAAGGAAAGGGGCAGCTCAAGCCTTGCAAAGCTGGACAGACAGCCGTGCTGCCCGGGACTTGATGGTGGTGGCAGGAGGTGGCGTTCTCCAGACAGACCCTGCCTCGAACCCCGAGAGACCCGGACACTCACCCACCCACCCACGTGGCGCTGAACTCAGAGTGTTCCTTGGGGTGTTCCTTTCTCTCCTAACTGCAAGATGAATTGAGGTTGTGTGCGCTGAGGGGTGGGGGCTGGAGCAGACACTCAGCCCATTTTCTGAATGCTTTTGCGATGAAAACAGCAAAACTGCCTCAAAAAGCCAGGCTAGTCACAATAGGTACACTTATGTTTAAAAATAAGTCATCTTTGTAGGAGAAGCAAGCAGCCGGGAATGTAAGCTGAGGAATCTGCAGTGTGTGTGTGCATGTGTGTGTCCGTGCCTGCCTGTGCATGTGTGTGTGCATGCCTGTCTGTGCATGTGTGTGCGTGCCTGTCTGTGCATGTGCGTGCGTGCATGTCTGTGCATGTGTGTGCATGCATGTCTGTGCATGTGTATGTGTCTGTGCACGTGTGTGTGCATGTCTGTGCATGTGTATGTGCGCGCGCATGTGCGCACACATGTGTGTACATGCCTGTGCATGTGTGTGCATGCGCGTGTGTATGTGCATGTGCGCGCGTGCGCACACGTGTATGTGCATGTGTGTGCATGCATGCATATGTGTGTGCATGCCTGTGCACGTGCGTGCATGTCTGTGCATGTGTGTGTGCATGCCTGTCTGTGCGTGCATGTATATGTGCATGTGTGTGCATGCCTGTCTGTGCATGTGTGTGCGTGCGTGCATGTATATGTGCATGTGTGCGCATGCATGCATATGTGTGTGCATGTGTGTGTGCATGCCTGTTTGTGTGTGTATGTGCATGTCTGTGGATGTGTGTGTGCATGTGTGTCTGTGCATGTGTGTGTATGTGCGTATATGTACGTGTGTGTTGTTGTTGGCTGTCTGTCTTCAACAGCTGCAGTTATCCGACGCTGCTGGCTTAAATCCTTCAGGGACTTTTCTCTGGAGCACATTTCAGATGGAGGAGGGAGGAGGAGGAGGAAGGCCCAGCCAAGCGTGTGCGGTCCAGGGCGCAGTCCACACGCACGCCTTGCGCGGGGTTTCCTCGGGCAAAGACTGTTCATCTCTCTGAGTTCCTCGGAGGGTCTTGGTAGCTCAGCGTCTATTCCTCGCTCTGCGGGAATGGCGTTTTTATTTATTTATTACAGCCATAAAAACGACTCGGTCCCATTTAGCCTCGGGAGGCACCGATATCATTTTAAAATATCCAGAATTAATAACCATTTAAAGATCCCTCAGAAACCCCAAATTGTCTTTGTGTCCTGCAAGAGGATGTGCGGGCAGGAGGCGGGATGGAAGGGAAGAAAGCTAAAATGGAAAACATTCGGCTAACCGGCCAGTGCGGTCACTTGAACGCCCGGTCCCCCGTCCCTCACGTCATGAGTGACCTGTGTCGCGAGGCGGTGTCTCTGGAACACGGCAGTGGCCGCTCACTCCGTGTTTGTTTAGCTTTGACCCTGTTGGAAGAAGAAACCCACATCCTGACTAATAACAACCGTAGCGTTAGCTATCCTTTATACGTGGTGTTTTAGAGATTACAAGTCACATATCACAGCATTACACACGAGTGCCTATTGGGACTTGTCAGGTTAAATGTGACGAGCGGCTGGGGTGGTGGGGCGGGGAGGAGTGTGGCTTTCGGTGTGTAATAACTGCTTGTTTATTCCTCGACTTCAATCACGGCTCTTGTGCTATCGCTTACCGGCTTTTTTAAAGTTGAGAGTTGCAGAAAGGAATAAACGCTAGGGACCCATCCCTCAGGAAGGTGAACACACAGGCAGCCCCCACGCTGTCCTGTCAGCAGGTTGATGGAGGCCTCCAAGGACCCTCCTAGAGGGCTGGGCCCGGGAGCACAACATGGACCATGCCGAGCAGACCGCGGAGAGGCGGCGGGTCGGTGGTACCTCACCCGGTTTATTACTGATGACGGGGTGCCTCACGCCTCGTGCTCACCATGGCTGTGGCGCCCGGGACCAGGGTTTTCTGTGTTGATCAGAGTGGGAGAGAAATGACGTACGGATGCTACGAAGTATTTCATGACCAAGGTTTGGCCTGCCACTTAGATGACGTTTAAGGGTCACATTTTATTGTGGGATTTTTTTTTCAGGCAGAACTAGGAAAAAAGTAATCAGTCGGGGGGGGGGGGGGGCTTGCTTGTCTGCCTGATATTAGAGGATGCCCCACCTCACTTCCTCCTCTTCCTATATCTCATCCCCCCGATGTCACCATCGTCACCCTGGACAGACCCCTCCAGACTTTCTCAGCAGGAAAGCGATGCTGACCGTCTTCCTGCGCCCGGTCCTCGGAAGCCTTTTTGTATCATCCCTGTTGCGGAGTTGGAAGTTTAAGCTTCTCTCTGCCCACAGGGATGCCATCTGAATGGTAACTGTAGTTCTTAAAATTGCCGCCCCCGTGGAGACCCCCCGTCCCTTCCTGTCTGTCACACGTGCGTCCCATTTGTCTCAGAGACTTGGGTCGACACTCCAAGCTCCGCTGTTGTTCACACACTGTTCCCTGCCGGGTGCCCAGGGCTCTTGTTTGTGCGACGGGTGCGGGATTGTCTCACGGTCACTGTCAAGCGCAGATAAGAAAATGTCTGTACAGCCCTTGGCGCCCTGCTCGGCGATGAACAAGAGCCGTGGGAGTGGGAGGGCCGCTGCTCTGGTCGCGGGTGCTGGCCGTGTCCGGCTGTGGAGGCAGCTGTCCCGAGCACACTCGTCCGGCTCCGGGGTCCGAGGGGGCTCCGAGGCCTCACGCAAGGGGGTCTCCTCCAGCAGACTCGGCTGGGTCTGCAGTCAGAAAGGAGGGACGCTCTGGTCGCAGGTGCTGGCCGTGTCCGGCTGTGGAGGCAGCTGTCCCGAGCACGCTCGTCCGGCTCCGGGGCCTCACGCAAGGGGGTCTCCTCCAGCGGACTCGGCTGGGTCTGCAGTCAGAAAGGAGGGACGCTCGGGTGTCTGCCGAGCTCAGAGCCTGACACGCGGAGACTTTCTCCAGGGTGCTCTGTTCAGGGCCTTCTTTCTCTCTGGGCCAGGACGGACCGAGGCTTCCTCAGGGGCCGAGTCTCTCAGTGTCCAAGGAGCTGACGACACACGCTGTTTCCTTCAAGCGGCACGCGCACAGAGCTCAGGGTCCTCTGCGTCCCCTCTGACGGCAGACCCCAAACCGCGGCCCTGGGACGAGGCTCTTTCTGTCCACACGCCAGCCGCAGAGCCTGTCTGTGCTGGTGGCTAAGGGCTTCTCTGTCCGGCAACCGGCTGCACCAGAAACTCTCCACCAACTGCCTCCTGCCCGGAAAACACGCTGCCAGCCGCCCCGAGAGCGAGCGCGGTCCTTCCCGGCCGACGGGCCCCTCTGTGTTTCACCCCTTCCTCCCGTCCCCAGCAGCAGCCCCTGCAGACTTGCCCAGAGTCAGCTGTGTGGCTGCCCAGTTACTCTGCAGTTCTGTTTGTTACCTAATTGCGGCTTGCAGTGAAATGTTTCACGACTCATTTAATGGAAGAGCAGAAATGTCTGTGGATTCAATGGACGTTTCGACAAGAGTTAGTAAGGTCGAGTTGCTCAAAGTGCTGTTGAGTTAGAGGTGGGGGAGATGGCAGTCCAGCCCTTGGGGAGGGCGTGGTTCTGACAGCTGGAGAGCCCCCGCCCCCGGACTGCTTCCCAGTGGTGGTTAGATGCCCACGCTGCTTTGTGGGAAGCAGACCTGGAGATCCTAAGTCGGTGATGTGTGTCCTGTGTGAGCTGTTCAGGCACGAGAGACGGTGGGAACTCTGATCATGGACCGATTTCACGTCAACCACCACAGCGAACCGTGCCCCCCCCCCCAAAGCTTAGGAGTGAATCCGATTAATTTACTGTAACATTTTAAGTGACAACAAAAAAAAAATGGGAGGCCCATGAGCCTCACGTTGAAGGGCGTCCCTGTTTAGCCAGTATTTTCAACCAGCTGACCGTCATCTGTTTGGTCACAGTGGATGGCCGCGGAGGGCGGCTACTGTCCACGGTGCCCACCACCGTTCCCGACGCACCTGCTGTCCACAGCGCAGGCTCTCTTGGGTACCGGCCAGGGAGGTTGGTGGGTGGCACAGGTGGCAGGGTCAGCCTCGCACCTGGTCTCCTCTGAGCTGCATGGCGAGGTGGGTCCCCAGGGTGGCAGCTGCGTCGGTGGCCACAGAGAACGTGTGCGACCGTCCACGGATGCTTACCAACGTCCACTGGATAACTTCTCACGCCTGGCTTTATTCCTTCTCCAAACAGCCCCTGGGAGCTGGGGGTTATTATCACTTCAGAGCCAGGGCTGTGGAGGGGCAGAAACACGGACTCTCTCGGGCCCCGTCCCCGAGCCAGTAGGGAAAGGCCAGGCCCGGCCTCCAAATCCTGCGGGTTGCCCACCAGGACTGATCCGCCTGCCACTTTGGGGATGGCGTTGACTGACTCCTTGAGCTCGAACCTGCCTCATCTGAACATGGTTCTCACGTCCCTCAGAGTCCGACCCGTTGGAGTCCAGCCTGGCCGGGGACTTGGGGCAGACCTGCTGTGAGCTTCCAGGTCAGGGCTTTGTCCGAGCAGCACGGCTCCTGATGAGCCCTCTCGCCCTCCCTGTCCTGCTGGCTGCGCTGCGGGTGCACTGGGAGTGGGTGGGCACACGGGCAGTGAGTGGGCACACGGGCAGTGAGTGGGCACATGGGTAGCGAGCGGGCACAGGGAGGCATTCGAGGGAGCCGCCCGGGCGAGAGGGAGCGTGGCGGGTAGCCTGTGCCCTGCACTTTGCTGCGACACCTGCTTCTTGTGGGGCAGGCGGAGGCTCTGTCAGAACTCCCGTTGCTCCCCCGTGCCAGGGCAGAGGCATCTGGCTCACTCTTTCCCTCTGCTCTCCGGTTTGGGACACGGTCCGTCGGCTCAGCGGCCATTGCTTTAGCCTAAAGATCGTTGCTGACCAGTGCGAGTTGGTATCCAACCCAGTGCACACCTTCTGATAAACGTCAGGTAAGAGCGAAGCGCCTTGGCAGGTGACATCAGTGCTTGCAAGTTTTCCTGCGCTGGCCCTTGTCGGGATCGCCCGGGAACACATTCACCACCCGCATTTCTGGGCCCCAACCCAGATGGCCTCACCCGGGTGCGGTGGGTGGAGCCCGGCGTTCGGAGTCTGAGAGCCACGGGCCTATGGGGCCCGGCGCGGAGCCACAGATGTCCCTGCCCATTTCCTAGGGCCAGGTGTCTCCAGCTTGGTGGTGTGAAGCAACAGAAAGTTCATCTGATCCCCGTGTCTGCAGGCTCTGGGGGCGACACTGTTCCATGCTTCTCACTCATCTCTGTTGCTGTGATGTTCCTGGACTGGCTCCAATCTCTGCCTCCGCCTCCCGTGGCTCCTCCCCGCGTCTCTGTGTCTACCCTCCTCTGCTCGCCAGGGCACCAGTGGAACTGGGTTGGTGCCCACCCTGTCGAGTGCGACCTCGCCTGGAAAGACCCGATTCCCAAATATAGGGCCTGTTCCCAGGTACTGGGGGTCAGGACGAACGCCTCTTTATAGGAGAAGCAATTCAGCCCACGACAGCACCCTGCTTCTTTGCGGATAGGACCTTTACGTCAACGGGAACAACATAGATTTTTCATCCTCATGGGAAACACTTGGCAGGACTTACGAGGATGATGAGAAATAAGGAACTCAAATTAGAAACCCTATTTTTCATTTCATAATGACCACTGGAAATGCTGAACCCTTATTTAAAGAGTGCCTTTCAAGACAAACCTCCTTCCTGTAGACTAGAGAACTCTTGAATTTTTAAAAATTATTTAAAAATATATAGCTGCAAAGGAGGCTGGGAGATATAATCTTTTAGCTGGTTACAAATTCTATTCCAGAGAAAAACTAGGGCAAATCTCCCAAAACCCAGGGGCATTTCATGGTCCAACCCTGTCCCCTTCCCACCCATCCTCAGTGGATGCTCCCGTTCCTGCTGTTCCACGTGAACAGGTCCCTGGAGGTTTGTGGGACACGTTCATCTTCTTTCCACTCCTCCCATCGTTTTTACTTGAGGAATTTCAGCTCTAGTTACTTTGTGTGCACTGTGCCTGGGCTGATGGAACCTCAATATAGGAAGGAAGGGAGGGAGGGAGGGAGGGAGGGAGGGAGGGAGGGAGGAAGGAAAGAAGGAAGGAAGGAAAGAAGGAGGGAAGGAAGGAAAGGAGGGAGGAAAGGAAGGAAAGAAAGAAGGAAGGAAAGAGAAAGGGAAGGAGGAAGGAAGGTAGGAAAGGAGAAAGGAAGGAAGGAAAGAAGGAAGGAAGGAAGGGAAGGGAAGGGAAAGGAAAGAAAGGAAAGGAAGGAGGAAAAGAAGGAAGTGAGTTTAATTTGCTCAACCCATCTATCCTCCTACAACAAGGAAGTGGACGAATCTAGTGACTTTAGAAGTTTCTGTCCAATAGCAAGCTGTTTTGATTCTATGAATCAGTTACCTTTTTAAGATACAGAAAGTAAATCGAGTCACCCATTCCTCATCTGCCTTTATTTTGCACAGACCCTTGGGAAGGCCTCGTGGGATAAGCTGAACTCACTTTCACAGGGAAGTGGAAAGAGGGGGAGACCAGTTTGTACGACCAGTTTGGCCCCAGCACACTCTTATCTGCAACTTGATCAAATAAGTTAGGGAAACCCTGTAATCCAAGGCCGAGGGGGCGGGGGCAGCCAGCCTTAGCCGAACAAGCCCAGGGACCACACCTGGTGCGCCGGGCTGCGAGCGCCTCCTACACCTCTGCCACTGTCTCTGGGAAGGACGCACCCCTTGTCCCCCCAACGCCCCGCTCTCCTGCGTGGGGCCCCCTCTGCCCTTTCTTTGTGCGCGCTCTGGGCTGTCGGCTTTTGCCTGCCCTGTTGGTATTTGTGATCAAAGACCTCATGACATTTAAGCCTGAAGCAGCGAGATATTCCCGAGGACAACGGTGGCTCGATATTTTCCGTAGAACTAATAATAAACCGCCGCCCAGTGACTATAAAGAGCGGCGGGGGCTCACGGAGAGTGTGGGGGCGGGGCGCTGTGTTCTCCGCGGAGAACCACGGGCTTTGATCCTGTCCAACCATCCAGGTTTCTGTCTTTTTTTTTTTCTCTTTTTTTCCACCACCTACGATGTGGAAAAGCTGAGGAAGGGCCCAGACAGGTCCCAGGGTTCTGCCTACCTGGGGCACCGTCCCTGCCCCCTGCATGTCTGCCCTGACCTGGTGCTCACTTGCACACTTAACAGTGAACTGGGTCAGAGAAGGTGCTGACACTCCCAGCTGCTGTCTGCGGGGGAGGGGGAGGGTGCGTGGGGACCCAGCCCCCTGCAGTCCGCGGGGGAGGGGGAGGGTGCGCTGGGACCCAGCCCCCTGCAGTCCGCAGGGGAGGGGGAAGCTGCTGTCTGCGGGGGAGGGGGAGGGTGCGCTGGGACCCAGTCCCCCTGCCGTCCGCAGGGGAGGGGGAGGGTGCGTGGGGACCCAGCCCCCCTGCAGTTCGTGGGGGAGGGGAGGGTGCGTGGGGACCCAGCCCCCTGCAGTCCGTGGGGGAGGGGGAGGGTGCGTGGGGACCCAGCCCCCCTGCCGTCCGCGGGGGAGGGGGAGGGTGCGTGGGGACCCAGCCCCCCTGCAGTCCGCGGGGGAGGGGGAGGGCACACCGGGACCCAGCCCCCCTGCTTGGCGCCGGATCTTCAAGGAGCAAAGGCAGAGCTGTTTCCCTGAGACGTCTTTCATCTCCCCTTCATCTGCCACCGTGGGCTTGGCAGCGCATGGGGCTTGATTCTGAAGATCAGACGCAGAACGCTGCCTGTTGGTGAGTGTTGCTTCGTGGCTCTCAGCGGAGCCTTGAACAGATTGATTTCTCCCCGAAGGGAAAGACTCCCTCCTAGGAGGGGCTGTTTCTCCTGCCTGGTGTTGGGTAACTCTGGGGGTTTGCCTTAGTGAAGTGTACATTCACGACACCTCTTACCCCACCCCAAGCTTCTGGGGACCGGGAACTTTCACTGCACGAATACCCACCCCAGTGTATTCTTCTCCCAGAGCAATCCTCCCTAGCTCCGGACACTCTCAGTGGCTTTTGTCACCCAAACGTTAGTGGAGGTTATACGGTCATGCACACACTTTGCTGAGGTCTGCCGTGTAACCGGGAGGCGCTGTTGACCAATCTGACCGTGAGTCATGGGTCCTCGACCACCAGCACCGCCCCCAACACTCACGGGGTCCTCGCTGTGTGCTGGGCCCCCTGCCGGGCACTTCACGAGCACGATTATGTTTCATCTTTGTCATGACCCTTCCCGGTAGGCATGGCTATTATAATTATATAAACATATCCCCGTGTTGGTTATCGCCGTTACGGGTAAAGCAGCAATGGCACCAGAGTGGGAGGAGCCCCGCCGGTCCTCACACGGCTCACGTGCAACGAAACCCAAACTCGTGTCCGGGCGCTCTGTGGGACCGGAGCTCTCATCTGTCGGCCCGGTCCTGTCAGTTGGGTGACATTCCTAAGGGGGTGACATTCCTAATGGGGTGACATTCCTAATGGGGCGATATATCGACCACACAGTGTGGGGAGGCACGGAGAAGTCACCGGCAGGCGAGTAAAGGGGAGGAGGCGCCTGGGTGACGTCCTGGGAACTGGTTTCTGGGTCTCCCCGTGGCCATGTCCCGTCCTCTTCTGGAGGAACGTGGGGACAGTCATGTAGCCTTTCTGTGCTGTTTCTTCCGCCAAGTGGAAAATTATCCTCTAAAAATTTTCGTGTCTGTATTCTTGAAGTTAAAATCATAGACAACAAGGGCTCTGCTAAAGCAAACAGTAACGGAAGTAATACATAGTAACAACAGTGACAAGGATACATTGTGCCGTCAGCTCAGAGGCCTGCATGCAGAGAGGGCCTGGGTTTCCGATGCTGAGGAAGAGCCCTTTGTCGGGATCCTCTGGAGCGCGGTTCTTATTGTTCAGAAGTGGGTCTACTCTCCCCTACATTTCCCCCAGAACCCCCTTTCCCTTCCCCTCCCTCCCCTCCCCTTCCTCCCCCTCCGCTCTCCTTCTCCTCCCCCTCCCTCCCTGCTCCCCCGTCTGGGGTCACAAACACTGCACTGTGCCTGGGGGCGGGGGGCTAAGGGGTGCCCTGCGAGAGGGAAACGAGGCCAAGGGAGTTTTAACAAACTCGGCCTCTTTCTGCAGCTGCCCTTTGGACAGCAGGCTCCCTGCCACCCTGGGGCAGAATCCACCAGGGGCCTCCTCCCGGGCTGGGCCCCTGACCCACAGCCACAGAGGACAGTCTATGGCATTCCCACAGGTGGCCCCTCAGCTGTGCCGCCGCCGGCCATCAATGTCCCTCTCTGTGCTGGGGAACGGGGGCTGGAACCTGCCCACTCCCGCTGCAGAGCTGCACTCCTCTCAGCTCTGTCACCCAGATGGCATCGTGGCTCTTGAAGGTGAGATCTAGGGACGCTGGCCAGGAACCACCACCCCCTCTCCCGGAGTTCTAGGCACTCGCCTGTGGTCAGGTCCAGAGGGGAGACTGAAGGAAATTGTAGGTAGAGGGCTGATTAGTGAGACAGTGTGGGGGACCCTCTCCTTCCCTAGTGACGGTCCCCAGAGCAGCTGACATCACTGACACACATGTCTTAGCCCAGGGGTCCCCAAACTACGGCCCGCGGGCCGCATGCGGCCCCCTGAGGCCATTTATCCGGCCCCCGCCGCACTTCCAGAAGGAGCACCTCTTTCATTGGTGGTCAGTGAGAGGAGCATAGTTCCCATTGAAATACTGGTCAGTTTGTTGATTTAAATTTACTTGTTAGGCCCTGGCCGGTTGGCTCAGTGGTAGAGCGTCGGCCTGGCGTGCGGGGGACCCGGGTTCGATTCCCGGCCAGGGCACATAGGAGAAGCGCCCATTTGCTTCTCCACCTCCACCCCCTCCTTCCTCTCTGTCTCTCTCTTCCCCTCCCGCAGCCGAGGCTCCATTGGAGCAAAGATGGCCCAGGCACTGGGGATGGCTCCTTGGCCTCTGCCCCAGGCGCTAGAGTGGCTCTGGTCGCAACAGAGCGACGCCCTGGAAGGGCAGAGCATCGCCCCTGGTGGGCGTGCCGGGTTGATCCCGGTCGGGTGCATGCGGGAGTCTGTCTGACTGTCTCTCCCCATTTCCAGCTTCAGAAAAATACAAATAAATAAATAAAAATAAATTTACTTGTTCTTTATTTTAAATATTGTATTTGTTCCTGTTTTTTTTTTTTTTTTTTTTTACTTTAAAATAAGATATGTGCAGTGTGCATAGGGATTTGTTCATAGTTTTTTTTATAGTCTGGCCCTCCAATGGTCTGAGGGACAGTGAACTGGCCCCCTGTGTAAAAAGTTTGGGGACCCCTGTCTTACCCCCTTGCGGGTGAGGACAGCAACGCCCGGTCTCATGGTGCAAACGTCGGGTCTGTTTCCTTAACGGAACTGGCTCCACCGCGGTGCGGCGGGCAGGTAATGGGTGTAATTCCAGGTGGCCCGCCAGCCGCACGGCAATGATGATGTTAACTGTTGTTACTTAGTTACTTACGCACCGTCGGTGGGCCAGACCACACGCGGGATTTGGGTCCTCTCCTCCGGCGTCCGGAACAGTCTTGCAAAGGACGCATTCTGAGCAGATGTCTGAAAACAAGGAGAGCAAGGCGGAGGGAGTTTGGCCACAGACTCCACTTCCTGAGGCTCCGCCTCTCACGCTTCTGTGCTGGGAAACATGCTGCCCCGGCCACCGAGGGCGGGGCGTCCCTGCCGGGGAGACACGCGGCCCCGGCCACCGAGGGCGGGGCGTCCCTGCCGGGGAGACACGCGGCCCCGGCCACCGAGGGCGGGGCGTCCCCGGCGGGAGACACGCGGCCCCGGCCACCGAGGGCGGGGCGTCCCCCTGGGAGACACGCACCCCGGCCACCGAGGGCGGGGCGTCCCCGCTGGGAGACACGCGGCCCCGGCCACCGAGGGCGGGGCGTCCCCCTGGGAGACACGCGGCCCCGGCCACCGAGGGCGGGGCGTCCCCGCTGGGAAACACGCGGCCCCGGCCACCGAGGGCGGGGCGTCCCCCTGGGAGACACGCACCCCGGCCACCGAGGGCGGGGCGTCCCCCTGGGAGACACGCGGCCCCGGCCACCGAGGGCAGGGCGTCCCCGGCGGGAGACACGCGGCCCCGGCCACCGAGGGCGGGGCGTCCCCCTGGGAAACACGCGGCCCCGGCCACCGAGGGCGGGGCGTCCCCCTGGGAGACACGCGGCCCCGGCCACCGAGGGCGGGGCGTCCCCCTGGGAAACATGCTGCCCCGGCCACCGAGGGCGGGGGCGTCCCCCTGGGAGACACGCGGCCCCGGCCACCGAGGGCGGGGCGTCCCCGCTGGGAGACACGCGGCCCCGGCCACCGAGGGCGGGGGCGTCCCCGCTGGGAGACACGCGGCCCCGGCCACCGAGGGCGGGGGCGTCCCCGCCGGGAGACACGCGGCCCCGGCCACCGAGGGCGGGGGCGCCCCCACCGGGGAGACACGCGGCCCCGGCCACCGAGGGCGGGGGCGTCCCCACCGGGGAGACACGCGGCCCCGGCCACCGAGGGCGGGGCGTCCCCCTGGGAGACACGCACCCCGGCCACCGAGGGCGGGGCGTCCCCACCGGGGAGACACGCGGCCCCGGCCACCGAGGGCGGGGGCGTCCCTCCTGGGAGACACGCACCCCGGCCACCGAGGGCGGGGCGTCCCTCCTGGGAGACACGCACCCCGGCCACCGAGGGCGGGGCGTCCCCACCGGGGAGACACGCGGCCCCGGCCACCGAGGGCGGGGGCGTCCCCACCGGGGAAACACGCGGCCCCGGCCACCGAGGGCGGGGCGTCCCCCTGGGAAACACGCGGCCCCGGCCACCGAGGGCGGGGGCGTCCCTCCTGGGAAACACGCGGCCCCGGCCACCGAGGGCGGGGCGTCCCCCTGGGAAACACGCGGCCCCGGCCACCGAGGGCGGGGCGTCCCCCTGGGAAACACGCGGCCCCGGCCACCGAGGGCGGGGCGTCCCTCCTGGGAGACACGCGGCCCCGGCCACCGAGGGCAGGGCGTCCCCACCGGGGAGACACGCGGCCCCGGCCACCGAGGGCGGGGGCGTCCCTCCTGGGAAACACGCGGCCCCAGCCACCGAGGGCGGGGGCGTCCCCGCCGGGAGACACGCGGCCCCGGCCACCGAGGGCGGGGGCGTCCCTCCTGGGAAACACGCGGCCCCGGCCACCGAGGGCGGGGGCGTCCCTCCTGGGAAACACGTGGCCCCAGCCACCGAGGGCGGGGGCGTCCCCACTGGGGAGACACGCGGCCCCGGCCACCGAGGGCGGGGGCGTCCCCGCCGGGAGACACGCGGCCCCAGCCACCGAGGGCGGGGGCGTCCCTGCCGGGGCAGCTGGCTGTGCACTGTGAACCCAAACTAAGGACCAGCACCCCGTGACCTTTAGAACAAGACGGTATGTGTCTACACTGACACGTGTGTGTCTATATGTATATATTGGATATATACAATTACACTTATATCTGTGTCTAATGTGGGCAGAAGCTCTGGAAAGATACACAGGGTCACGGATGAGGAAGAGAAGTGGGTGGGGGGCTCAGGTACGGCACCCAGGAGGAGACGGTGTGGGGGGGACACTGGGGTCGGGGGGGGCGTCCCCCCCTCCAGTAGCTGAAACCGGCATTTCCACATCCACGCGTCGGAAGGGCTTTCTATTCAGAGTGCCACGTGAGCCTCGAATAGTAACTGCTGGCACGGAATTCCCTGAACGCCACTTCCAGCTTGAAACGTAGTCTGACGAGCAGCTCCTGCTCTCGGCACTTAGAATACAGAGAGGGCTGGATAGGAAAGGCCACCACGTGGGACAGCGGGGCTTGGGTCCCTGGAAACGAGACGCCGCCCATCGCCTGAGAAGTCGGAACGCGAGGGGTGGTTCCCTTCCCCACGGAGAGCGTTGACTCGCGACCGGCCCACGCTGCCCTGGGCTAGCACTTACCTCCACAGGCCCGATGAGACAATTGCAGTTCTTTGCTTTCTATCCAATGCACCTGGATTCCCCATCAACACCCTGTGTTGTGTCTAGGGCTCAAAATAGAATGAACTTCAAATTAGGAGAGAGCTGTGCGTGTAGAATAAAATGCGTCTTTTTCTTCGGCGTGGAGTCATCGCAGAATAACTACTTTAAGGTCCTCTTCACCACGGGGTTATGCAGAGCTGCATGCCTCCCCCCAGCCCCACCCCCACCCCAGCAGGAGCAGTTACCAGGGACCACGTGGCCTGTCCAAGTCCTGGCTCTGCCGCTGGCTAGCGGGCTTATCTTGAGAAAATCACATCTCTCTCTGTGCCTCTCGGGCAGTAATAATAAAAGTGCGGAGCTCACAGGACACTCTGCTCTGAAGGGGAGAAGGGTTAACCTGCCTCCATGCACCCAGGGAGGGCAGGGGTGCTCTCTCCCTCTCTCTCTCTCTCTCTCTCTCTCTATCTCTGTAGAGGTCAGGATGAACAATGGCACCCTCTAAACAGGGGGAGGTTTTCACACCCACGTGCACCTGCAACTCTAACAACATCCGTCCTGCAAATGGCTGCTCCTCCTAACCCCCCACCCTGGCTACACCTTGGGGACAGTATTAGAATCGTGCAGGACACAGAGCTCCTGGGCCGGCCACCTGCTGGTATTTTTCCTTGAAGCGCCAGCTCCCACAACCTGCTCCGAGTCCTTCCAAGCTTCGCACTGCCTGCCGCAGGGGGGGGGGGGGCTCCGACCCAGCCTGCCAGTCAGGCCCCCCTTGGATTCCAGCATATGGTTGCCCCAAATCCGCACCCATTAGACACGTCCTTTTAACTTACGAGGAAGCCGACAGAATTGTTTCCTCCCAAACACCTGGAGGCATAGGTGACATGTTCTTTCTCTTCTCTCTTTGTGGCCAAAGCCCCTGCGTCCTTCAAAACCGGCTCCCAAGGAGACCTGACGTCCCCCCATCACGGTCGGCGCTCTCGCCTAGAAGTCCCCCGGCATCTCACGTCTTCTCTCTAAGGGTTCCCTTTTCCTTCTTCCCACCTGGCTGCCTCCTCACTGTCTCTCTCCCCCCTGCGCTCTTGACCCCTCGGGACAGAGGCTAAGTCCAGCTGACCTCCGATCTGCCTTACTGCCTGGTAATGCCGTTCACCCTCGGTGACTATTGTAAGCGCAGGCTTGGGGGACGAGTGGATTCCAGGAGCGAGTTCTATGGAGTGACATCCCAAGCCCGTCCCTCTGACACTTGCCGCCGCCCAGCCACGCCGCGCCAGGCGGTTAGAGCCCCACGGTCTGCTAGATCGGGCCCCTCCGAGAAGCGTAGACTGGGTGAACCGGACAGAGGAACGGGTTCCGTAGTTGGTGCGTGACGACTCGGTTGAAGACGCCTGTGCCCGTGTCGAGTATTGAGTGCCTGTGGTGCGGACAGCAAGAGTGCCTTCGCGGTGGCCCCAGAAGGACGAGCCGTCGTCCCCGCCCCTGGGGAGCGTGCGGTCGGGTTGGTGAGAGAGGGTTGTGCCAGGGATCGCCTGTTGGGCGCGGTGTCCGCGTGCCTCTGGGCGTACGTGCAGCTGCTGGAGAGAGGCCCCCGTGTCCGTGGGGCACGGGACGCACCTGACAGCTCGGGACCACCCCCATCCTTGTGAAAGAAGGGGGCAGTGGGCCGGGAAAGGCGTGTGCTGGGTTCTCTCACCCCACGGGTCTGCTCCCCACGCTTGCCCCCCAACTCTGTGCCGTGGAGGACCACGTGGACGCTGCTGTACTCTCAGCTGCCCGTTGAGCTCAGCCGGTGGAGGACTTGGGAGGAGACTGGAGGACATAGAGGGCGAGGGAGGGGGAGGCCGGGGGTGGGGTGTGCGTCCCCCCCCCATGCCCGCCCTTCTGCGGAAGGTCTCAGTTCCTGCCGGACGGCCGTCTTTCACGCAGAACCTGCGACCCGGCTGCTTTCTCAGGTTCCTGTGACCGCTGTCTCCCTCACCCCTTCAGGGCTGGGAGGGGGCGGGGCTTCTCTGGGATTCTCCCCCTCCCCCGATGGTGGGTCTGTCCTCCCTCTACCTAGGCCTTGGAAATGCCCCTTTGGCCAAGGCCCCTGAATTACCCGATGTGAGTGGGCCCCCTGCAGACAAGGGCCTGACTGAGGCAGGTCAGGAGGCCGGCACGGCTGTTCCGCTCTGGACACCCCCATCGGACACCGTACAGGGACACCCCCATCAGACACCGTACACGTCAGGTGTGGGTCTAGGACACCCCATCGGACACCGTACACGTCAGGTGTGGGTCTCGGACACCCCCGTCGGACACCGTACATGGACACCCCCATCAGACACCGTACACGTCAGGTGTGGGTCTCGGACACCCCCGTCGGACACTGTACATGGACACCCCCATCGGACACCGTACACGTCAGGTGTGGGTCTCGGACACCCCCGTTGGACACTGTACACGTCAGGTGTGGGTCTAGGACACCCCCATCGGACACCGTTCATGTCAGGTGTGGGTCTCGGACACCCCATCAGACACCGTGCACGTCAGGTGTGGGTCTAGGACACCCCCATCGGACACCGTTCACGTCAGGTGTGGGTCTAGGACACCCCATCGGACACCGTACACGTCAGGTGTGGGTCTCGGACACCCCCATCGGACACCGTACACGTCAGGTGTGTGTCTAGGACACCCCCATCGGACACCGTACACGTCAGGTGTGGGTCTAGGTCACCCCCATCAGACACCATACACGTCAGGTGTGGGTCTAGGACACCCCCATCGGACACCGTACACGTCAGGTGTGGGTCTAGGTCACCCCCGTCGGACACCGTTCACGTCAGGTGTGGGTCTCGGACACCCCATCGGACACCGTACACGTCAGGTGTGGGTCTAGGACACCCCATCGGACACCGTACACGTCAGGTGTGGGTCTAGGACACCCCCATCAGACACTGTACACGTCAGGTGTGTGTCTAGGACACCCCCATCGGACACCGTTCACGTCAGGTGTGGGTCTAGGACACCCCCTCGGACACCGTACACGTCAGGTGTGGGTCTCGGACACCCCATCAGACACCGTACACGTCAGGTGTGGGTCTAGGACACCCCCATCGGACACCACACACGTCAGGTGTGGGTCTAGGACGCCCCCGTCGGACACCGTACACGTCAGGTGTGTGTCTAGGACGCCCCCGTCGGACACCGTACACGTCAGGTGTGGGTCTAGGACGCCCCCATCAGACACCGTACAGGTCAGGTGTGGGTCTAGGACACCCCATCGGACACCGTACACGTCAGGTGTGTGTCTAGGACGCCCCCGTCGGACACTGTACACGTCAGGTGTGGGTCTAGGTCACCCCCATCAGACACCGTATAGGTCAGGTGTGTGTCTAGGACGCCCCCGTCGGACACCGTACACGTCAGGTGTGGGTCTAGGACACCCCCGTCAGACACCGTACACGTCAGGTGTGTGTCTAGGACACCCCCATCAGACACTGTACATGGACACCCCCATCAGACACTGTACACGTCAGGTGTGTGTTTAGGACGCCCCCATCGGACACTGTACATGGACACCCCCATCAGACACTGTACACGTCAGGTGTGTGTCTAGGACGCCCCCATCGGACACCGTACACGTCAGGTGTGGGTCTAGGACGCCCCCATCAGACACTGTACACGTCAGGTGTGGGTCTAACGCGGGGGGGGGGAGAACACGAGGAGGACGAGGTCTCTGCAGGAGAGAACTTCCGTCGAGCAGGGAAGCCCCACGTGTGAGAGGGTTCAGGTCGGGAATGGGCGTCAGGTGACGCTGGGACAGGGTGGAGACAGCGGAGGAGGCGGAGGGAGGTAGAACCCCCTGTGTGACACTGTGTCTGGAAACCCTGGTTTGGGGTTTTCGGAACCAGAGGGTAAGAGCTGTTTCTCGGGACGAGTGCCTTCCTTTGACAGAGGACGGATGGCAGGGTCTATCGCATTCAAGTCACCACCGAGTGAGGGAGCAGGAATGAGACCCAAGTGTCCAGTGCACTGTCCTGGCCCCGCTGTCCTCCACCTGGGGACCCTGCCAGGTCTGGCTTCCACCTGCCCCCCCAGCCCCCGCCGCTGTCTGGGCTCCGGCCTCCAAAACCATTTTTCATTTCCAAGTGCTGGTGTGTTCGGGGCAAGGAGAGTGAAGGTATCGATGTCAGTATTCTCATTGTCACAGTCAGAGGGGAAGGTCAAGAGCCCTGAGACAGATGGAGGTGAAGCCTGTGCCCGAGGACAGACCGGTGACGCCAGCCGCCTGCCACCAGCAGCAGTCTGGGTGTCAGCAGGCTGTGACACCGGTCCAAGCCCCCGCCCCGTGCTAATGAGCACCCCGTGCGGGGCTGACTCAGCCTCCTCCCCCCGCTGTGCCAAGGACAGCCTGGGACAGTCCCCCCGTGGCAGCGGGGGTGACCGGAAGAGAAGCTTCTTTGTCCAAAGGGACTTGGAATGTTACAACATGATTTGGTTGGGAGCAGAAAGACGCGTGCTGTTTGTACAAGTAGCTGAATGACTTGAATGTTGGCTTAATATTAGGGAAATTTTTTTTAGCATGAGAGAGACAGAGACAAAGACAGAGAGAGGGACAGACAGACACAGATAGATAAGAAGGGAGAGAGATGAGAAGCAGCAATTCTTTGTTGTGGCTCCTTAGTTGTTCATTGATTACTTTCTCATATGTGCCTTGACCGGGGGGGGGGGGGGGGGGGGGGGGGGGGGGGGGGCTCCAGCAAGGCCAGTGACCTTTCAGTTCAAACGAGCAACCATGGGGTCATGTCTATGATCCTGCACTCAAGCCAGCGACTCCGTGCTCAACCTGGTGAGCTCGCGCTCCAGCCGGTGACCTGGGGGTTTTGAACCTGGGACCTCTGCATCCCAGGTCAATGCTCTATCCACTACGCCACCACCTGGTGAGGCGATATGTTAGGGTTTTAATAATCAGGACGACTTCCGTTTGTGGAGTCATTACTATGTGTCAGAGCCCGTCCTGAGGGATCAGGTGCGTTGGCTACTCTTACAAAGCAAACACTAGTGTGTACGATTCTTATGCATATGGATGTTCTTCTTCTTCTTCCTGCTTACAGGAGGAGACAGAGGCACACAGAGAGGAGGCAACCTGACCAAGTTCTCACGTCTCATCTCGTGGGTGGTGGAGCTGCGTGGGGCCCCGCCTGGGCCCCGGGGCCGGTCTCACACATGATGTTTATGTAGATAGCTGTCGGAAACTAGTGTGCTCTACACATGCTCTTCTTTTACTTTCTGGCGTTCGTCCATCACCGGGGACGAGGGTGAGGGAATGTGCGGCTGTACGTGAGCTGTGGGAGGAGCACCTTCAATCAGGACCTCACGCGGTGCTAAGTGTCCAGCCTTCCCTGAGAAGTATCACAGGTTGGACTCAAGAAAGGAGTCACGTGAAGTGTGGGCGGGAGTGGGAACGCTGGTGTGACCCGGCGCCCTCCCATCCCCCCGCCGGCTGGACTCTGGGCTGGGCTGCACCTGGTTCCTCACCCGGCCCCACGGAGTCGAGCCCCGTTGTCCACATAGTGACCTGCTCAGCTGTGGTCCTAGCCTGACCTTCCAGATAAACCACACGGAGCCACCCGCGTCTCGGGGACGGCGTCCGCTTTTGGAGAACTCTGAGGGAAGCCAGCGCATTTTGTGAGTTGCTAAATGTGTCTATTGACACGTTGGTCCCCTCCGCTCAGACCAGAAGCTTCTTTACAGACAAAACCATGGCTCACATGCCTTTCTATCCTAACACGGAGCCCAACACCCAATGCGTCCTTGGTGAGTGTTGTGTGCAAGAATGAGTCCACCTGCATTTCAGTGGCATAATAATATTTCTAAGGCACTGTCACTCTTAAAGATGTCCTAATGCAGTCATTGTGGCCCTATGGGGATTTTTAGCAGAGTAAAATTCTTTAAAGAATTAAAAATCTCAGCTTTTATAGCTATCCCGATCTTTCATTGGGTTGACTAAAATTCCCTGTTCCTTTTAGTGAACCAGGTCGGAGAGAATGTGATGTGCTTTTCTAGTTGTTTCTATGACCTTTCGCCTAAGCCAGGGTACCATCTGGGTTTCTTCTTTTTTGGCTGATAATAAATCTTAAGCCCATTTTGCAAGGAAGTCGTCTGTGAATGACGGTAACGCTGAAGGGTGGTATGAGAAAATCGTCAATAAATTGAAGACACTCTTTTTATTATTTTACGTAAATGTCTTTTCAAAAAAAAAAATGCATTAGGCTCTGAGAGTGATTCAAATTAGTTTATCCTTAAGAGACAACAGCTTTTGAGTATCTTTGAGTCGGGCAGGAGCTCACCCTGGCTGTGGCGTGCCATTTTGTTCTTGTTCACAGAGAGCTGGCAGCTCTTGGACGATATTATTAAACCAAAAATTTATTCTCATTTTATCTGGGATCAGTATGCAGGACAATTTGTCACCAGTGAGCTCCTCTCCCCCCCCCCCCCCGCCCCCATCAATTCATTCTTTTTCTTTCCTTCAAAATTACGCGCGTTTTTATACTGCCGTGAATAATCACAGAGCCTGTGTGGTCGTGACCACGCCACATTGCTTCCAGCCAAAGTCCTAGCAGGACTGAAAGGGGACGGTGTGAACTGAGATGAAGAGATGCCTAACGTCTAATGAAGACTTACGGCTTACAATGTAACCATAATCCTATTTATCACCCTCGCTCCACACCAAAAACCGGGGATAGTGTATTTCATCAGAGTAACGAAGAGGCAGAGCTTACAAGAGGGTTAGTAAATAATTTACATCAGAAACATCACTGTCAATGTGTTACTTTTAATAAATCATCCTGATAATCACGTATCATTGAGCTCTGGGTACTCCATTTATTCATTAAACTATATGGTGACTCAAATGTAGAAAAACTTGATAGGCTTCCTATAGCCTGGGATTTAATCATGAAAGACTTTTCTGGTAAGGGTATGAATGTTGATAGGGGACTTTTCAAACAAGATAAAAAATAAAATAATAACAAGAAACATTATTTTTAACTTTAGATAACAATATAAGCCTAATAACAATATAACATTATTTTTAATATTATAGGTCCAAAAAAGAAAAGGCTAACCTTGCAGTAATGGAACCAATTAAATTTTAAATTATTTATGAGAGATGTGGTGGAGGGGGTCTTTGTCACTCTGGTCCCGATTGACCTTGACCTTGCCTGTAAGCTCCTCAAGAGTGAGACCGTCACATGTCCCTTGGTCGATGCCCAAGGGTGGAACTGGAATTATATGTTGAATGTATGTTTTCCCTTTAAATATTTAAGATCTGTATCTTATAAGCAACTGTGAGAACCTTCGTGAAAGGACAGAAATAGAAATGCAACATTGCGGTTCGTTCCAACAACGCAAACAAACGGTCTCGTACAGAAAGCATATGTCATAGATGTTTGGTTTCCCCCAAGAAAAACAGATTGTTCTATACTCACAGATGGTAAAGCCCAAGCAACTCAAGACGATCTATTCCCAGAGTTGAGGTTGGCCAGCGCGTCCAGAAAGGCAAAAGAAGAAGAAGAATGATTTTTCTTCTTTGGACGTGCTGCCATCTTCCTTCTTGCCACGTTCTTGGAAAGTTCAGTTTGCGTCAGATCTAGTCTCCATGTTAACCCTGACCCGTGTGCGGTACGGGGACATAGCCTTGCTGTGGTGACTCGGTCACTCTACACCAGTGCTGGAGAGACCGTCTTCGGGAGAAGTTCATTGAGGATATGGAGATTCTTGAGTCAGGAAGAAACGTTACCCAGCTGGGACAGGGGCCGTTTCCAAACCTCCATAGCCATGGTGATGGTTTGATAGCGTTCTGAAGTTTGTAACCGGAGTTGCCTTTGAATGGACGCTCACATTGTCCACTTTCCTTTTGTGTGTGTGTGTGTGTGTGTGTGAGAGAGAGAGAGAGAGAGAGAGAGAGACAGGGACAGAGAGAGACAGAGAGAGGGACAGATAGGGACAGAGAGACAGGAAGGGAGAGACATGAGAAGCAGCAATTCTTTGTTGTAACACCTTAGTTATTCATTGACTGCTTTCTCATATGTGCCTTGACTGGGGGGACTCCAGCAGGGCCAGCGACCCCTTGCTCAAGCCAGTGACCTTGGGCTCAAGCTGATGAGCCTCGCGGTTTCAAACCTGGGTCCTCCGCGTCCCAGTCCAATGCTCTATTGCTCTATCCACTGTACCACCACCTGCTCAGGCGTATCATCCATTTTCTTGAACAAATTTCTCTTCCCTTATTTAATCACAAGCATTTATTGATACCCCCACCCCCACCCCACCCCGCATAAGGGGGGAAATAGAGCAGACAAACGAGAAATTACTTTGGAGTACTAAAAACAAAATATTTGCGTCTCAAGAAACAAGGGATGCATTTCCAAAGCTGAAGCCCTGGAGGGCTCCGCGTCTAAACTGTGTGCGTGCGTGCGTGCGTGCGGTAAGCGGGAGAGGAGACGCTCTGACACTCCAGGTCGGGAGGGCTCCGCGTCTAAACTGCGTGCGTGCGTGCGTGCGTGCGTGCGGTAAGCGGGAGAGGAGACGCTCTGACACTCCAGGTCGGGAGGGCTCCGCGTCTAAACTGCGTGCGTGCGTGCGGTAAGCGGGAGAGGAGACGCTCTGACACTCCAGGTCGGGAGGGCTCCGCGTCTAAACTGCGTGCGTGCGTGCGGTAAGCGGGAGAGGAGACGCTCTGACACTCCAGGTCGGGATGCTCCAGCGCCAGCCGGGCTCTCTAGGGGAACCGCAGCGGATCAAGTTTCCCGTACTGTCCTCGAGGGAAACGTTGGCTAAATGATAGTGATGTGTGGAGATTCAAAACTTAAGTGGTGCCGCTGGGACCCCCTTTGAGCCGGTTGCCAGGGGGGCGTCCCAGGAGGTGCTGCTGTTTTTGCCCAAAATTTTAATGATTTATAGAACACACAGAATCTCTACCAGCCGGGTTGGTGGGAGGCCTGGCATTTAGAAGAAGGTAGAAATCACGTTAGAAACTGCCGGGGAGATGGAAAGGAGACCAGCCAGGTAGGCAAACTGGGCCCAGATAGAACGAGATGAACACACACACGGGTAAAACGGAGAGATCCGTGTTTTAGAATTCACAAACAGCCAGCCCAATAAAACGACACAGAGGAAGTTCACAGAGGCCGGCGAGGTCTGACTGGAAACAAACGCTTCTGTGAGCAAGGAGGCTGAACGGGTGGGCGTTTCTGCCCGCAAAGACCACGTGTCATCGGGCGGTATTCAGGGGGCTGAGGGTAGATGCCTCATGTTCTACATGGCCAACCCCCCCTCCCCCGCCCCACAGGGCGTGTGCTCGCGTCCCACGTGTGCCTTCCGGGTTAGATATCAGTAAACCGTAGCACGTTTAGGGGAACATGGCGAAGATTTTATATTCAGCCAAAAAATAAGAAAAAGAAAAACAGCCTTTGACTTTCTCTGACACGCCAGACACGGTTCTAGGTAGGAGGCAGAGAGGAGGGACATGTGGTGGCATTTCCAGAGAGGGGACGCTTCACTGGGAGGTGACGTGGGGGTCCTTGCTCGCCGACCCCACCGAACAGCTGACGCGGAGAAAAAGAACCAGGCTGACACGGAGTGGCTCCGGGGGGATTAGCCGGGTGTTTCAGGGACGCAGATGGTGTTACAGCATCTGTTCCCAAGTCGGGCGTGTGGCCAGGGGTCGGAGAGCACCCTGTCCCCTTTCCTCAGACACACGAGTGCCTCCGTCAGGGTACACGGTGACAGGCAGGGAAAAGGGCGCAGCATCGGGCACATTGTGGGTGCTCAGCTGGGGAGGGGGAGACAGGATACTCGCCCAGGCTTCTCTGAAATCTTCTGGGAGTGTGTGATAGATGATTCTAGAATTCCAGAGAACAGGGACTCTCACCTCCATTTCTACCCTCGGTGCCCGCCGCAGAGGTCGGCACATGGGTTGGTGTGGTCTTTTAAATGTGAAATAAGCAAACGAGAGGCTTGTGTCCCCTCCACGAGCATCATCATAACGATCACGTCCAAGTCGTGGCATGTCGGGCTTGGAATGTTCTGTTTGTAAGTGACAGTGTGGTTTCAGCATCTTTATCTTTTTTTTTCTTTGCCTGTTACTTAAAGAGAATCTCAGGCATTCCCAGGAGCACGCGGGTCTTTGCCGTTTCACGGAATGTCAACATGCGGTGGCTGGTGGCTTTGCCGAGAATTCGCAGAGGGTCCCTCAATCCATCCTCTGGGTCAGGGAGGATCCTTTCTGAGCCCCTCATCCTGCCGTGACCCTCAGGATCCCTTGCGCCTTCCTCCTCGTTTACGACTTCTTCTTGCCTCAGACGGCCCTCCCTTGTTTTATCCCTTCTTCTCTGAGCGAACGTGACCCGTCTCAATGTCCTTCCCGGTCGCTCCTCTGTCCCCCGATCTTGTCCTTCCTGCCAGCGACGGGTTACTTTCCGGGTCCTCCCAGAGCTGCACGAGGTGTCGCCGTGAACTACCCTGAGACCCTCGCGTCTCGAGAGCGCTCAGGGTGTGCCCGGGGCTCACACGTCTCAGCCCCGTTGGCGCTGCGGACAGCATCGCCCTGCTGGTGTCCTCATTCTCAACGCGCAGGTGAGGCAACGGCGAGTCGGAGGAGGCGGCTCATTCCCCCAGAGCTACGCAGCTCACGGGCGAAGGAGCCAGGGTGTGAACCCACGGCTTTCCCCTAATCCCGCACTCCGCGGACCCCGCGTGCCAGCTGGAATTTTGGGGTGACACGGTGAGCGTGTGAAGAAGAGGAATAGACAGTTGGGCTTTGTTTTGAACGGGCTTTACCTCTGTCCCATAAGCCGTGGCTTCTGCGTGTGATTAAGTTAACCACCCAGGAGGACAGACCCGGAGGCCGACCTCTCCGGATGTGTTCTCAGGCTTCAGAGGTGGGTGCGACCCTGCCAATCAGACTGGAACAACTTTCCCCCTCAGGCCAACCTCCTGGTCTCAGGACACAGAATGGGGCGCCGACTTGCTCAAGGGCACCGAGCTGGTTAACAGAGGGCACCCGGGGTCAGGCCTCTGGATCTCCAGACTGTCACACTGTCCCTGGGGACGTGTGGCGGAAACCCCGACCACTTCCCTCGAAGAGGAGCTCTACTCCAACATTAGTTACAACAGAAAAGATACATTTTGATAGCTTCACGCTAAAACAACAACAACAACAAATCCTCTTGATTTAAAAATCGTGTGTTGATAAAGCGTTTCTGAACTCCTCCGAGAAAGGCACTTTCTAAATCGGAGTTTCATGGAATCGTTTTGAAATGTCTGACTTCAGGCCCAGCACTCTTTTCATAAAAATTTACCCGGGCCGTCATCGCAAACGCTCGTGTTCGCGCAGGCACCCCCGGTCTGACATTTACTGAGCTGGGACTGTGTGCTCTTCCTGGGCCCCGCCAGCAGGAATTCCAGAGACCCGAGAGAGATGAAGGAATTCCCCGACAGAGCCGGCCGGCTACGGGCATCAGACAGGACCCGGCAAAGGGCGCTCCCGCAGGAGGCTCCTCCAGAGGAAGGGCGCCCTTAGGCTCTCGACAGGGAAGAGCCTGCTCTGGCTCAGACGCCGGTGAGCCGAGCAAATGAGGCGTCATTTTCCCCGGAGACGCGGTGCCGGCGCCTCGCTGAGTTCTCACTGCCAGGGATTCAGCGAATGTCTCCGAGAACGGAGCGCAGCAGATGGTCACCCCGTTACTGGGGTTCTGGGAGTGAGAACAGACCCCAGAACTGCCGGCTTGGTTGAAAGAAAGGCAGGGAGGAGTTAAGACGTCTGTCTCCCTTGGAGGTGGGTCTGAAAGTGTCCAAATATGCCCAGTGGTGGCAGGAGGCCCCGGGCTGGGCGGTGATTGGGGCGGAAAACACATCCCGCCTCTTCCTCGCGGGTATTTTGGGCAAATCTCCTGGGAGGCCACGGGAACCAGGCCTTTCTGATTTGAAGGAGGTCTCACTGTGGGAAGCCCCGCCACATGGCAGGAGGTCCCATCAGCCTGGGACAGGGTGGGGGTCCTAGTCCCTGTGCCAGCCCCCCGGGCTGTCTGATCCGTGCATGCCCCTCGGGGACTCACTCCCCCAACCCAGGTCTCAGTTTCTCCCTCTGTGAGGGGAGGGAGTGCGACAGTTTCTAAAGTCTTCGCTAGTGTTTTTTTTGTGGGGACTTAGCGCTTTCCCCGGCTTCTCATGAACCCCCCCCGTCCCAGGGGTGTGAGGCCCTGACTCGCTGCTGTGGCCTCTGACTACCCTCGCAGCTGATGTGTGTAAGGTTGAGTCATGCATGTCCACTCCTCAGCTGTTGGGTCGCTCTTCCTACGTGTTGCAGACTGTCATCTCGTCAAACTCTCTTGGTTGCAGCCTTACCAGGTGCTTCTCTCTCTCTTGCAGCAGAGAGCCTGCAGCGACTCAGGTCACCCAGCACAGGCCAGGCTCATGGGGGGGGTGCCAGACTCCCCTTCAGACACTAACCCCAAGGGCACGGCCGCCCGTTAGTTCCAAAGGCCTGGTGATGACCAGACTCCACGGAGTAGGTCTTGCCTGGCAGAGGCCTCCCGTCCGGGAGCCTCAGTGGACTGAAGGAGTAAGGAGGCCCGTTTCTTTAACAGTGGCCGGCAGCTGGGACGCTTTATCCTGAGTTCCAGGTCCAAATCGAGTAAGTGAGGGGACAACATCCATTTCAAAACGTACCTTTGGCCACAAGGGTTAACCCGGTTACACATCTGTATAAACGCCTTTTCAGCCCGTGGCTCAGGACTGGCGAGCAGGCTGTGAGGCACAGACTGGTATTGCCTCGTAGACGGCACTTGTGAGAAAACACAATAGGCTAGAATAGTTACACAGGAGTACGTACGTCATCGTAATGGTGTGTGTTGGCTTGTGAAAATTCCCTCCCTTCATCCAGAGAGACCGCACATAAATGCATGCGTGTCCCTGGTCACACGGGACATTTTATTTCTGAGTTCAGAGCTGGCTAGGAGAAGGCCGGGTTCCCTGGGAAGTGGATGCTGAGATGGAGCTGTGTGTGCGGTGGGTGGGCCTGCGGGGGGACAATGCAGGAGGAGCCACAGCCGTGAGGGGAGAGGGGCGGGGGGTGGAGCTGAACGTGAGCGGTGGGTGGGCCTGCGGGGGGCAATGCAGGAGGAGCCACAGCCGTGAGGGGAGGGGGGCGGGGGGCGGAGCTGAACGTGAGCGGTGGGTGGGCCTGGGGGGGGCAATGCAGGAGGAGCCACGGCCGTGAGGGGAGGGGGGCGGGGGGGGGCAGAGCCAAACGTGAGCGGTGGGTGGGCCTCGGGGGGGGGGGCAATGCAGGAGGAGCCACGGCCGTGAGGGGAGGGGGGCGGGGGGCAGAGCCTAACGTGAGCGGTGGGTGGGCCTGGGGGGGGGGGCAATGCAGGAGGAGCCACAGCAGTGAGGGGAGAGGGGCGGGGGGCAGAGCCTAATGTGAGCGGTGGGTGGGTCTGGGGGGGGGCAATGCAGGAGGAGCCACAGCCGTGAGGGGAGGGGGGCGGGGGGCGGAGCTGAACGTGAGCGGAGGGGGATTGAGCCCCGGCCTCTGCCGCTCCCCAGGGAGAGCTCTGCCGCTTGGAGGGCCCACCAGGGGGGTCCCCAACTGAGGAAGGGGCAGGACCTGTGCACCCACAGCCCGATGGTGGTTCTGGGCTGCTCCCAGGGCGGGGGTGTTATTGTGGGTCAGGTGGCTCCTTTGCTGACCAGGAGCCGTCCAGCCCAGGGACCCTGCTGTGAGCCGTCCGGGGCCTGCACGGCTGGAGGAAGGGGTGTCTGGGTGCCGTGGGGCCATCTGGAGGTGGCCCCGACCTGGATGCAGCCTGAGCCAGGCTCGCTGAACCCCAGCATTGTGGAATTCAGGGCCTGGGAAAGTCTCTGTTGTGCGGCTGTCCTGTGTGTTGTAGAGTGTCATGAAGAATCTGATTTTTGTCTTGTTTTGTTTTTTATTGATTTTGATGGTTGATTACTGACGAGCTCCAAGCCGCCCTTCTCTGCTTCTGAACAAGCCCCAAGGAAGCTGGAACATTCCTTCCCGGGGTTCCTGTGTGGAAGATCCACTCTGGCAAACCCTGCCCGTGGGTGGGAATCCTAATTTCACCCCCTGACCACAGTAAAAACTCAAGCCATTTTTAGACTGGCTTGGGCCCCTGGTCCAGAAAGCCTTATTTTATTTTATTTATTTATTTATTTTTGAGTCTTGGCCAGTTTTTTTTCTTCTTAAGCTTTAATTGAATTTATTGAGGTGACAATGGTTAACAAAATTATACAGGTTTTAGTCGCCCAAGTCAATAAGCCTCTCCTCCCCTCAAATACCATCCTAGCCCCTCAAACAGCTGTAAAGCCACAGAAGAGGGACCAACAGTAACTTATGGAATCAGGTAAGGGTGATTGAATAAAGTCATAATCAAGCTCCACACTGGATAAAAATGGATATCGGTAGGGTGATAATTTTTTTTGTTCCTACTTGGATAACCAGAGAGAGCAGAGCGAGGGGACCCTGGGAATGATTCATCTGAAACCGTAGGAACAAACAGGGACTGTCCCGGGAAAACGGGGATGTGTGATCCCCCCCCATGTCACTGGAGGGAAGAGGTCACAGATGGGGAACCCCTGAGCAAACGCTCGGAGTGGGCAGGGGGAAGCCGTTAACGGACGGACACCTGAGACCATGTTGCTGTGCTTACCAGCGCGCTCTCGGTCATACGGCCGTAGCTAGTGGGTTCTGTCCCCTCCCACCCTGGAGGGTCAGGGGTCCAGCTGCCCACGCACCGCCCACCCTCTGTTTGGAGACAACGTGGGCCGAGGGTCCTGGGGACTCAGCCACGGGAAGTGGGGACTCTGCATGCTGCGCGGCCATCAGTCAGACCCTGGAGGGTCTTCACTCACTCAGCTTCCAACCCGTGACCTCTCTCCAGCTGAGGCCCCTCCTCCTCCCGTTTACTCTAAGTCCTCCTTCCCACTCCTTCTAAGTCGTATGTCCAATCCCCTCCCCTCCCTCCCTAGCCCGGCTTTGCCTGTTCTTATAGAAAAGCAAACCTTGCAAACATTTCTGCCTCCACCTCCTGCCAGCTAATTATTTGAGCCCTTGTTTCCGGTTGAGGTTGAGCTGGGCTGAGAAAGGTGAGCGATACACTGGCGGACGACTAGTCGAGCGTGCTGGCTAGCTAGCGGTGACCAGGGCAGCGGTCACCAGCTGGGACAGACTGGGCCCATTCGCGAGGGCGGGACACGCGTTTGTTCTGCGGGGGGGGGGGGGGGGTACAGCCCCTGCTCTGCCGTTTCCCAGAGCAGACTCTCAGAGGGGTAGAGAAATACACAGTGTTACATACGCCAAGGAAACTGTATCAACTAGGTATCACCAGATGGAGGCTGGACTAAGACTCTGGGATGTGAGGACAACCACATGGGTGGGGGATGGCTAAAATAATTTTTAAAAAGGTGGTGAGAGAAGTCTCTGTTTGGAAGCGATCCTGACAATGAAGGAGCAGCCCTGGACGCTCAGGCCTCGTTGAGACTGTTCAGTTTGGGAGAACTCATGCTAGATCTTTGGCAGAAGCTGCCCACGCGCCCTTCCCACCCTCCCCCGGACACTCGCCACTGACCTTCATCTCGAGAACAATCGCGTTTCATCAGCTCCTTTGCTCTGAGACCCGCGCGGGCCCCTCCGGAGAAGCACCGAGGGGAGAGCCGTATGAGGGACGTGCATGTGTGCTGTGTGTCCCGAGACCCAGCCTGCCGCTGAGACCCCCCGAAAACGATGACCTGAAGACCCCTCAGCTGGTTTACCCCAGATCAGCCTCCTGCTGTGCTTAGTCAAAGATAACAATTTTGAGATTTACAGGACCTATAAAAAAACTCTCTAATTTCCATGAAAAAATATTAAGTACCTTTTTTGTTGTTGTTGTTTTTGTGATAGAGACAGAAAGACAGAGAGAAGGACAGACAGGAAGGGAGAGAAATGAGAAGCATCAATTCTTCATTGCAGCTCCATAGTTATTAATTGATTGTTTTCTCATATGTGCCTTGACCGAGGGACTACAGCAGAGCAAGTGACCCCTTGCTCAAGCCAGTGACCTTGGGCTGAAACCAGTGACCATGGGATCATGTCTATGATTCCACGCTCAAGCCAGTGACCCTGTGCTCAAGCCAGTGACCTTGGGGTTTCGAACCTGGGTCCTCTGCATCCCAGTCCAATGCTCTCTCCACTGAGCCACCGCCTGGTCAGGCTGACGTACCTTTGTAGGTAAAGCAAGACACTGGTTTCATGTGGTGCTAGGGCAGTTTAGTAAAGATGCCATTGTAGTCAACTAGCAGCATTTCAAAGATCCACACCAAAGACTCCTAGATGACAGGACAGATCATACTGTACGCTAAACTAGTTAAAAAAGAACTTGCTCTTCCTGGCTGAGCAGCTGTGTTGGTTAGAGCATTGTCCCAATATGCCAAGGTTGCTGGTTCAATCCCCGGTCAGGGCACACACACGAATCCACCAATGAGTGCGTCGATCGGTGGAACAACAAATGAGTGTTTCTCTCTCTCTCTCTCTCTCTCTCTCTCTCCCCCCCCCTTCCTCTTGCTCTATGAGCAATCAATCAATACATAAATGTAAACACAACGTGCTCATGCTCTTCATTTTCATTGTGAGTCAAAGTATAATCAAGATAGTTAAAAACCACATAACGAGATACGGATATGCTCCTTCCAGTGATGCCCCTGTGTGTGTGTGTGGAGGGGGGGGTCACCACATTGGAGCCACTGTTACGCCATTAGAAACGAATCTGTGGTGAGTTTTCTGTCAAAGCATCTCACGGTCTGGCTGTGACGCCACATTCACCGTACTTTCTTTAAGCGGCCAGCACACAGTCTACTCTAGAGGGAGTATTATTAAGAGCATAAATCCAACCAGAATGAATAAATCCTCAGCACGGCTTCCATAAAGAGAACGAGAAAAGTTCTCTCTCCGTCACCTAAAGGTTAGAGAGTTTTACTCCTATGAGTGGCAGTGAGCTTCACCTGGTCCCACCACGTACGTTTTACGTGAAAAAAACCTGAGAATCAGTACGTTCAGTGATTTATACGATTGATCGACAACGAGAAGCCACGTGTTGGAGTAAAAGTGAAATTCACTAACGAGTGGAGTTCTTCCTGGGGTCCTGGTGGGCCGAGCTGCGACTTGGTGGCCCAAGCTCCTTCCGGGAAGATGCTTGTTTTAGTCTTGGAAGGACGGACAAGCACCTCCCCCGCCCTTGGAGCTCACCCAGGGCGTGTCCTCCCAGGCTCACGGGCTCCTTGCTGGTGCCAGGAGCTAATCCCTGCTTCCTCCGTAGGATTGTTGTGGGAAATGAGTGAAGGACAGACCCCATCTCTCTGCATTTCTGTATTCTGTGGGTCGTTTACACATCTGTGCTACTGTGGTGGGTGCTCGCTCAACCGGAAACCACGCTGCACCCTGCCTTTAAAGACTAGCGGGCTGGTCGAGTAGCTGAGACTCGTCTGCTGGCCTTCCCCGCCAGAATGCAACATTGTGTCCATGGCTGGGACCCCCCAGGATCTAGCGCCATGTCTGGGGTGATGTCAGTGTTTAACAACTGCTAAGGGACTATGTGAGCACACAGAGACAATGCCGACGGGAGGCGAGACGGCGTGAGCGGCGAGAGGGAACGGTTGGTAAAGCGAATGTTTGAGTTCTTTTTTTTTTGGTTGGCTGTCACAGAGCCCACGATGCTGATGTAAACACCTGCAGCTCAAAGTCCAGAAATCCCGTGCAGAACCAATCCTAACACTGCACCTGTCTCTATGATCTTGATCGAACCATGTAGACTCTCCACGTTTTATTTATAAAATGAAAAGGTTAGGCTGCCGGGACCAGGCCCAGGTGTAAATGGATGAAGCGGCTGAGGGCATGCTAATGGGGATGGGGGCGGGGCGGGACCATGCCACCCAGAGAGCTGCCCCCTCCGGAAGGGGTCCCCCTTTCTCAGCCCAGCGGGTGGATTCCATTCAGGGATAAGGACCCAGAGTGGCCTGATTGTTCACGTTTTCAAGAGAAAGCCAGATTGCCCAGCTTTCAGATTTTTCCAGTTTTTAAATGTTAGCAATTCATTCGGAATGAAAGAAAAGAAAGGGGGGGGGGAAGCAAGTCAGACAGCTCTGTCTCTGGACCAGATCTGGCCATGGCTCACTAGTATTTTACCTCTAGACTACATGATCTTTAAGAGTTTAATAATCTCTAATTCTTTGTTTTCCCGCACGCCCTAAGCTAAGACTGCTGAGGTTAGGAAGTGATGTAATTGATTTTGGAGCGACCCCTGATCCCCCCCTTCCTGAAAAAAATATATCTCTCTCAGTCCACGTTTACGTAGGAGGTTTATCTGGCCCTTTCCACACAGGAACGGTCTATTGCAGCACGCACCACAGACAGGGCATTGCTTCCCGGAATTTCTGAAGGCTCATTAATATTTGAAAACCATGCCGAGATCTGGGGCTGGGGCTGACCACGGACAGGAGGCCAAAAGCTCAGGGTTTTCCCTGATCTTCTCTTCATTAGGGTTCACCTCGCACGGTCTCCCTCACGCACGCCGTGTGCGCAGAGGGCGTGCCCTTGACTGAAGGTTGACAGCCTCGCGCTCACTGGATGGGCTTCCCGGCCTTCCCATCATGCCTCTCCCTCTTCCGTCTGGGTCCCCGTGTGCAACGAGCTGACTGTCTGAGAACAGTCACAGCCTTTATTGTTGCTGACAGAGATCTTGGGGGGGGTTTGCTTTTCTTCTCCCCCCCTCCCATTTGCACCATGTAAACCAGGGGTAGTCCACCTTTCTATACCCACCACCCACTTCTGTATCTCTGTTAGCAGTAACATTTTCTAACCACCCACCGGTTCCACAGTCATGGTGATTTATAAAGTAGGGAAGTCACTTTACTTTATAAAATTTATAAAGCAGAGTTACAGCAAGTTAAAGCATCTAATAATAATTACTTACCAAGTACTTTATGTCGGATTTTCGCTAAGTTTGTCAGAATAAATCTTTATAAAACGACTTGCTATAGTTAAATCTATCTTTTTATTTATATTTATACTTTGGTTGCTCCGCTACTGCCCGCCATGAAAGCTGGAGCGCCCGCTGGTGGGCGGCAGGGACCAGGTTGACCAGCACTGATGTAGATTGATTTCTTCTATGTTTGTTCAGCTGAAACGCACCGCTGTCTGGGGGAAACGGAAACGGGATGCCGTTCGTCATCGTCACCTCGCTCTGCCTTTCAATAATGCCTGCTTGCTGGCTTTCTTTTCTTGTTTTTTTTTTTTTTTTTATCGACTATTTGCAAAAATAATTTGTTTATGGAAGTTATCTGAAAGTGGCCTGGAGCTGCTACAATCCCTCTGTCCCCCGGACGTCCCCCGCCCGTCTCGTCTCCCTGTTTCCTTCGGAAAGGCGTGCGTGGGTCCTGCTCGGAGGGATCGGGCCGGGGCTGGGGGGCAGGAGGCAGACTGGATCCCACCACGGCATGAAGGGACAGGCGCACACTGTGAGCGCTAACCAAAACGACCCAGCGCCCCCCACGTATGGCTGCTCTGAGGACGGCGCCACTAGTGACATTAGCCCCCGACAGCAGTCAGATGCTGACCTCCTTCCTGCAAAGCCCCGCACCTCACTCTGTTGGGTGACGGCGGTGTGATGCGAACAGGCGTCCCCACTCCTAGGTGAAGAAATGGCATTGTCACGTGGCTTGTGTATGGACACACCGTACTTTTAACCGAATATGAATAGTTTCAAGGCAGGTCCTTCTGTTTCCAAACACTACACTTTCTCTTTTCTTCTTTTTTGTAAAATTTTTCTTTTCATAGGGAGAGAAAGGGAGATAGAGAAACAGATTCCTCCATGTGCCTCAACCAGAATCCACCCACCAACCCCCATCTGGGACCGATGCTCAGCCCATCTGGGGCCATGCTCACAACCGAGCTATTTTTAGTGCCTGAGGTGGAGGCTCCACAGAGCCATCTTCCATGCCCAGGGCCAATGTGCTCGAACTAATTGAGCCATAGCTGTAGGAGGGGAAGAGAGAGAAAGAGACAGAGAAAGAAAGGAGAGGGGGAAGGGTGGAGAAGCAGATGGGCATTTCTCCTGTGTGTTCTGGCCAGGAATCTAACCTATACGCTGGCCGACGCTCTACTGCTGAGCCAACAGGCCAGGGTCCTACACCTTTTCTAATAATCTTCAAAGTAAGACCTTTTTTTCTTAAGATTTTATTTATTCATTTTAGAGAGGAAAACATGAAAAAGAGAGAGAGAGAGAGAGAGAGAGGAGAGAAGGGGGGAGGGGCAGGAAGCATCAACTCTCATGTGCATCTTGACCAGGCAAGCCCAGGGCTTTGATCCAGTGACCTCAGGGTTCCAGGTTGACGCTTTATCCACTGCTCCACCACAGGTCAGGCACTTTTTTGTTTTTAATTGTTGAACTTGCCTGGCAGCTTTGGGCAGTGACTGTGCTTCTCGGAGATTTGCTGCCAAGGGGTACTTTTGAACTCTGAACCAGCCTGTGGTTCTGATGCCAGACGGTTCTTCCAGGAGAGACCTGTGGGCGCTGAGGAAGGCCACTGAGATTACAGCCCAGCTGCCACTTCTGGGAAAATCTGCGTGGGGTCCCGATAAATAGGTCGATTCCTTCCACCCACCTCGGTCTCCGGCCACTACTGCAGAGTTCCTGATCTCCCCCCCCCCCCCCCCCGTCAGCCCTCAGTTTACAAAGACAACAGTAGAAACTACCTGCTTTTTGGGTTTTTTACAGCACAGTTGGGATATTCTTAGAACAGCTAAGAGCTGGGTTGCAAAGCCTCCGACCGTGGATTGACAAAGTGGGAATTTCATGTTCCAGGGGCGTGTCTGCGCTTCTCTGGACACAGGGCAGCCTGTGATGGCCTCAGGTTTCAGGAAATTGACCCGGGACACATGCTCGGGGTGGGGATATTTAGGGGGCATACTCCCCTTGAAAGGCGCACTGTGGAACAGTCCATCACCCGGCTCGCTGGCGGTAGAACGCGGCCCCCATGGGGGCGACTCCGTTTTGCTGCACTCAGGAGGGTCACGGGCAGCCATGCGACCCGGGACCACCTCCACAGCTCGCTTCAAGGGTCACGGGCAGCCGTGCGACCCGGGACCGCCTCCACAGCTCGCCCCGGGGGTCACGGGCAGCCACGTGACCCGGGACCGCCTCCACAGCTCGCTCCGGGGGTCACGGGCAGCCGTGCGACCCGGGACCGCCTCCACAGCTCGCTCCGGGGGTCACGGGCAGCCGTGCGACCCGGGACCGCCTCCACAGCTCGCTCCGGGGGTCACGGGCAGCCGTGCGACCCGGGACCGCCTCCACAGCTCGCTCCGGGGGTCCACCCTGACCGATCGCGCTCCCCGCTCCATCCTCAGCCTGCCTGCTGGTGGCACAGCCACGACACCCCTTAACTCACTCCCCAGCGTCGGCCCTAAATGCCGCGAGCAGCCTCTTCACACTGGAGGTCTTTTGCCTTTGCTTTGAGCAAATATTTCCGTGAGCCGTTGTTGGAAAGAAATCATGACTTCCCGTTTTGAGGAAACGTGGGAGCAGAAGGAATCGTGACCCTTTGTATTTGAAGGAGTGCCTTCCTTTACCAGGAACAGGACCCTGGAGCACTGGGGGGGGCAGGCAAAACGGGGAGCCCCCGCCCCTGAAGGTGTCCCCTGAAGGTGTCCATGCCTGAATCCCAGAGCCTGCGCACAGGTGGCCCTACGTGGTAACAGGGCCGTTGCAGCTGTGGTTAGGGTCGCGAGCCTGGAGATGGGAGACTGTTCTGATGGGACGATCGTGATTACGGAGCCCTTAAAACTGCAGGAGGAAGGCAGAGAGCGGACCAGAGAGACCCGACCAGAGGAGGGCACCCCCGACAGAGACAGTAGAAGGGGACTCCAACCCCAAAGGCTCCCCTTACAGACAGCGAGACAACAGGGACCTTGGCCCAGCCGCAGCCCTGAACGAGACATCTGCTGACCACTCGCATGCACGAGCAAAGGGCAGGACCCCCACCTCTACCCCCAGAACCTCGAGTAGGAAGCACAGCCCGACTTCTGTCTTGATTCTAACCTGCTGGGACCCGCCTCAGGTCTCTAACCTACAGGACTGTAACAGGGTTACGTTGTCTTGAGCTGCTGTATTTATGGCCGTCTGTTTGCTCTCGCGGCACAGAGAGAGGGAGCGTCTGCTGACGTCACATCCCCGGTTCCGGCCCCGTCGGGTGCTGGACGCAGGGCCGACCGTGGGTTCGGTTTGGGAACCAAGTCGTGTCTCCTCTCGGCTCCCAGGTGTGGAGAGAGAATCCTCCGAGGACAAGAGCAGAGATGTCAGCTTTGAGGGGACAGGACGGTGTAGACGAGGGGTCCCTGTGTCCGGAGGGGTGTCCCTGGGAGAGTCTCGGCAAGGCCACCTCAGGAGGCCAGGCCTCAGGACAAACTGGGTGTGCACTCCTGTGTACACTCGGTGCTGTGGACGGAACGCTTGTGTCTCCCCAGTTCACGTGCTGAGGCCTCATCCCCAATGTGAGTGAATGTTTGTGTCTCCCCCAGTTCACGTGCTGAGGCCTCGTCCCCAATGGGAGTGAACGTTTGTGTCTCCCCCAGTTCACGTGCTGAGGCCTCATCCCCAATGTGAGTGAACGTGTGTGTCTCCCCCAGTTCACGTGGTGAGACCTCATCCCCAATGTGAGTGAATGTCTGTGTCTCCCCCAGTTCACGTGGTGAGGCCTCATCCCCAATGTGAGTGAATGTCTGTGTCTCCCCCAGTTCACGTGGTGAAACCTCATCCCCAATGTGAGTGAATGTCTGTGTCTCCCCCAGTTCACATGCTGAGACCTCATCCCCACTGTGAGTGAATGTTTCTGTCTCCCCCAGTTCACATGCTGAGACCTCATCCCCACTGTGAGTGAATGTCTGTGTCTCCCCCAGTTCACGTGGTGAGGCCTCATCCCCAATGTGAGTGAATGTGTGTGTCTCCCCCAGTTCACGTGGTGAGACCTCGTCCCCAATGTGAGTGAATGTCTGTGTCTCCCCCAGTTCACGTGGTGAGACCTCGTCCCCAATGTGAGTGAATGTCTGTGTCTCCCCCGGTTCACGTGGTGAGACCTCATCCCCAATGTGAGTGAATGTGTGTGTCTCCCCCAGTTCACGTGGTGAGACCTCATCCCCAATGTGAGTGAGTGTTTGTGTCTCCCCCAGTTCACGTGCTGAGACCTCATCCCCAATGTGAGTGAATGTCTGTGTCTCCCCCGGTTCACGTGGAGAGGCCTCATACCCAATGTGAGTGAATGTCGGTGTCTCCCCCAGTTCACGTGCTGAGACCTCATCCCCAATGTGAGTGAATGTGTGTGTCTCCCCCAGTTCACGTGGTGAGACCTCATCCCCAATGTGAGTGAACGTGTGTGTCTCCCCCAGTTCACATGCTGAGACCTCATCCTCAATGTGAGTGAACGTGTGTGTCTCCCCCAGTTCACGTGATGAGGCCTCATCCCCACTGTGAGTGAACGTGTGTGTCTCCCCCAGTTCACGTGGTGAGGCCTCGTCCCCAATGTGAGTGAACGTGTGTGTCTCCCCCAGTTCACGTGCTGAGTCCTCATCCCCAATGTGAGTGAACATGTGTGTCTCCCCCAGTTCACGTGCTGAGGCCTCATCCCCAATGTGAGTGAATGTCTGTGTCTCCCCCAGTTCACGTGCTGAGACCTCGTCCCCAATGTGAGTGAATGTCTGTGTCTCCCCCAGTTCAGGTGGTGAGGCCTCGTCCCCAATGTGAGTGAATGACTGTGTCTCCCCCAGTTCAGGTGGTGAGGCCTCATCCCCACTGTGAGTGAACGTGTGTGTCTCCCCCAGTTCACGTGGTGAGGCCTCGTCCCCAATGTGAGTGAACGTGTGTGTCTCCCCCAGTTCACGTGCTGAGACCTCATCCCCAATGTGAGTGAACGTGTGTGTCTCCCCCAGTTCACGTGCTGAGGCCTCATCCCCAATGTGAGTGAATGTCTGTGTCTCCCCCAGTTCACGTGCTGAGACCTCGTCCCCAATGTGAGTGAATGTCTGTGTCTCCCCCAGTTCACGTGGTGAGGCCTCGTCCCCAATGTGAGTGAATGTCTGTGTCTCCCCCGGTTCACGTGCTGAGACCTCATCCCCAATGTGAGTGAATGTGTGTGTCTCCCCCAGTTCACGTGCTGAGACCTCATCCCCAATGTGAGTGAACGTGTGTGTCTCCCCCAGTTCACGTGCTGAGACCTCATCCTCAATGTGAGTGAACGTGTGTGTCTCCCCCAGTTCACGTGGTGAGGCCTCATCCCCACTGTGAGTGAACGTGTGTGTCTCCCCCAGTTCACGTGGTGAGGCCTCGTCCCCAATGTGAGTGAACGTGTGTGTCTCCCCCAGTTCACGTGCTGAGACCTCATCCCCAATGTGAGTGAACGTGTGTGTCTCCCCCAGTTCACGTGCTGAGGCCTCATCCCCAATGTGAGTGAATGTCTGTGTCTCCCCCAGTTCACGTGCTGAGACCTCGTCCCCAATGTGAGTGAATGTCTGTGTCTCCCCCAGTTCACGTGGTGAGGCCTCATCCCCAATGTGAGTGAATGACTGTGTCTCCCCCAGTTCAGGTGGTGAGGCCTCATCCCCACTGTGAGTGAACGTGTGTGTCTCCCCCAGTTCACGTGGTGAGGCCTCGTCCCCAATGTGAGTGAACGTGTGTGTCTCCCCCAGTTCACGTGCTGAGGCCTCATCCCCACTGTGAGTGAACGTGTGTGTCTCCCCCAGTTCACGTGCTGAGACCTCATCCCCAATGTGAGTGAACGTGTGTGTCTCCCCCAGTTCACGTGCTGAGGCCTCATCCCCACTGTGAGTGAATGTCTGTGTCTCCCCCAGTTCACGTGCTGAGACCTCGTCCCCAATGTGAGTGAATGTCTGTGTCTCCCCCAGTTCACGTGCTGAGACCTCGTCCCCAATGTGAGTGAATGTCTGTGTCTCCCCCAGTTCACGTGGTGAGGCCTCGTCCCCAATGTGAGTGAATGTCTGTGTCTCCCCCGGTTCACGTGCTGAGACCTCATCCCCACTGTGAGTGAACGCTTGTGTCTCCCCCAGTGCACGTGCTGAGACCTCATCCCCACTGTGAGTGAATGTCTGTGTCTCCCCCAGTTCATGTGCTGAGACCTCATCCCCACTGTGAGTGAATGTCTGTGTCTCCCCCAGTTCATGTGCTGAGACCTCATCCCCAATGTGAGTGAACGTGTGTGTCTCCCCCAGTTCACGTGCTGAGGCCTCATCCCCAATGTGAGTGAATGTTTGTGTCTCCCCAGTTCACGTGCTGAGACCTCGTCCCCACTGTGAGTGAATGTCTGTGTCTCCCCCAGTTCACGTGCTGAGACCTCGTCCCCACTGTGAGTGAACGTGTGTGTCTCCCCCAGTTCACGTGGTGAGACCTCATCCCCAATGTGAGTGAGTGTTTGTGTCTCCCCCAGTTCACGTGCTGAGACCTCATCCCCAATGTGAGTGAATGTCTGTGTCTCCCCCAGTTCACGTGGTGAGGCCTCGTCCCCAATGTGAGTGAATGTCTGTGTCTCCCCCAGTTCACGTGCTGAGACCTCGTCCCCAATGTGAGTGAACGTGTGTGTCTCCCCCAGTTCACGTGCTGAGACCTCGTCCCCACTGTGAGTGAACGTGTGTGTCTCCCCCAGTTCACGTGCTGAGACCTTGTCCCCACTGTGAGTGAACGTGTGTGTCTCCCCCAGTTCACGTGCTGAGACCTCGTCCCCACTGTGAGTGAACGTGTGTGTCTCCCCCAGTTCACGTGGTGAGGCCTCGTCCCCACTGTGAGTGAATGTCTGTGTCTCCCCCAGTTCACGTGCTGAGGCCTCATCCCCAATGTGAGTGAATGTCTGTGTCTCCCCAGTTCACGTGCTGAGACCTCGTCCCCAATGTGAGTGAATGTCTGTGTCTCCCCCAGTTCACGTGCTGAGACCTCATCCCCACTGTGAGTGAATGTCTGTGTCTCCCCCAGTTCACGTGGTGAGACCTCATCCCCACTGTGAGTGAACGCTTGTGTCTCCCCCAGTTCACGTGCTGAGACCTCATCCCCAATGTGAGTGAACGTGTGTGTCTTCCCCAGTTCACGTGGTGAGGCCTCATCCCCACTGTGAGTGAATGTCTGTGTCTCCCCCAGTTCACGTGCTGAGGCCTCATCCCCAATGTGAGTGAATGTTTGTGTCTCCCCAGTTCACGTGCTGAGGCCTCATCCCCAATGTGAGTGAATGTCTGTGTCTCCCCCAGTTCACGTGCTGAGACCTCGTCCCCAATGTGAGTGAACGTGTGTGTCTCCCCCAGTTCACGTGCTGAGGCCTCGTCCCCACTGTGAGTGAATGTCTGTGTCTCCCCCAGTTCACGTGCTGAGACCTCGTCCCCACTGTGAGTGAATGTCTGTGTCTCCCCAGTTCACGTGGTGAGACCTCATCCCCAATGTGAGTGAACGTGTGTGTCTCCCCCAGTTCACGTGCTGAGACCTCGTCCCCAATGTGAGTGAATGTTTGTGTCTCCCCAGTTCACGTGCTGAGACCTCGTCCCCAATGTGAGTGAATGTCTGTGTCTCCCCAGTTCACGTGCTGAGGCCTCATCCCCAATGTGAGTGAATGTCTGTGTCTCCCCCAGTTCACGTGCTGAGACCTCATCCCCAATGTGAGTGAACGTGTGTGTCTCCCCCAGTTCACGTGCTGAGGCCTCGTCCCCACTGTGAGTGAACGTGTGTGTCTCCCCCAGTTCACGTGCTGAGACCTCATCCCCACTGTGAGTGAATGTCTGTGTCTCCCCCAGTTCACGTGCTGAGGCCTCGTCCCCAATGTGAGTGAACGTGTGTGTCTCCCCCAGTTCACGTGGTGAGACCTCATCCCCAATGTGAGTGAGTGTTTGTGTCTCCCCCAGTTCACGTGCTGAGACCTCGTCCCCAATGTGAGTGTAGTAGGAGGGGGGGCCTTTGGGGGTTGATGAGGTCCTTGGGGTGGTGCCCTCATGAAGGAGGTTAGTGCCCTTAGGAAGGACGCCCCGGAGAGCTCCCTCACCCCGTCTTCTTTGTGAGGACACAGCGAGAAGACGGCCGTTACCTGGAAGAGGACCCTCACCAGAAATGACTGCTCCCTGGTCTTGGACGCCCGGCCCCAGAACGATGGGAATACACTGATGTTTTTCCGCCGCCCGGTGGGTGGTTCCCCGTTAGAGCGTCCGGGACTGACTGAGCCCCCGGGGTGTGGTTTTCTGCTGAAACCTTTTCCTGTGGTTTATAAGTCCCCCCTCACTCTCGCCACCCTGGCTTTGCCTCCTTGTCCTCCCTGGAGATGACAACCCCTCCCCGTCAGGGCCAAGCGTGAGAAACCCCAGGAGGTCTTCTACGTGGAAAATAGAAAGACCAGCAGAATCCGGGGCCGGACAGGCCGGACGTCGATTTCTAGCCCTGAGTGACGGGAGTGTTGTTGGATTCCTCTCCTTTCCTGTCCCGCGTGGCCATGTCCATTTCCGCCAGGCAGTGTCCTGTGAGGCCTGGCGGGCCAAGTCCCTGGACTTCTGGGCCGTCTGGAAGCACAGGCCGGGCCTGGACTGACGGCTTCACCTCCCGGCCCTTAGCCCCTGGCCCCCCCCCCCCCCGGCCTGCAGCGAGCTGGCAAACCGGCTCCTGTGGGCACGTGCAACGATCCAGTCGTCGTCATCCCTTCAGGAACGGATTGAGCAGTGGCCCCGCTGGACGGCCGCTTTCCCGGGGAGCCTCTTCTCTCCTGACCAAACCCACGAGGCCCGGTCTGCAAAGGGACCGGATCTAGCTTCCCCGGCGGGAGAAACCTTGCAAAGCCGTATGCTGGGCGGTGTTGGTAGCAGCGCCGGGTCGCAGGAGACTCGCGTGACATCCATCCGGTCTCACTTCTGCCGCTGACCTGCTGGGCCACCTTGGGAAACGCTGCGACCTCTCTGGGCCTCGGCTTGCCACCTGTAAGGGTCAGTCCAGGACCAGGTACGACCACACGGAGGCCCAGGGTCGGAATTCAGCCCGCACACGTATTTCATTTCCTCTGAGCAGGATTTTCTTTCTTGAGGACAGCTCTCTCTCCGCTGCTCCCCCACACCACCCTCAGCCAGGGCCAGGAAATAATTTAAGTATCCCACCCATGATAAAATACATTGTTGCATGGTTTATGGTTAGAAAAAAGAAGGCATGAATTCATTTGACAACAGCAGAGTCGAAGCTACGAGGGACCCTAGAAATTGTAGAGACCAGCGTTCAGTACTTTCCAGACTTTTCCTTAGGATCTCACTCCCGCCCTACGCGTCCTGGTCAGGGACGTTTAAGCAAGGTCGCCTGACGCGCAGGGCTCACGGTGGCTCGCGCTTCACTGTCCAGTGGGAGGTTCCCAGAAGCTTGAGGAAGACCAGCGTGACCCCAGTGCTTCCCGAGGCTCGGGTGAAACGTCCCGGCGAACGCTGACCCTGTCGGGCGGGCCATTCCCTTTGCCGGCCGCAGGGACCCACCCGTGGCTGTGTGATTCCCTCTGTGTCACCCCAGCTGGCGGTGGAGGTGAGTGAGGACCCGGGGTGCCCCCAGGGGGGGTGTTCTGTCCTGGGCTCTTCTCTGCCTCACTCGGGGTGGTCAGAGCCCCTGCCCCTGGGAGGTGGGGCAGCGACTACGGAGAGCCCACAGGAGGAGCAAGCCAGGAGAACCCCAGTGGGGCCTGGGCTGGGGAGGGGGCGGCAGGGTTTGGGGGGGCAGTGAAGCAGAGGGCATTCCAGAGAAGGCCTTCTAGAGAGGGCGTTCCAGAGAGGGCGTTCCAGAGGGGGCGTTCCAGAGAGGGTGCTCCAGAGAGGGTGCTCCAGAGAGGGGATTCCAGAGAGGGCGCTCCAGAGAGGGCGTTCCAGAGAGGGCGCTCCAGAGAGGGGGTTCCAGAGGGGGCGTTCCAGAGAGGGCGCTCCAGAGAGGGCGTTCCAGAGAGGGCGTTCCAGAGAGGGCGCTCCAGAGGGGGCGCTCCAGAGAGGGGGTTCCAGAGGGGGCGTTCCAGAGAGGGGGTTCCAGAGAGGACGTTCCAGAGGGGGCGTTCCAGAGGGGTCTCTCCAGAGAGGGGGTTCCAGAGAGGGCGTTCCAGAGAGGGCGTTCCAGAGGGGGCTCTCCAGAGAGGGCGTTCCAGAGGGGGCGTTCCAGAGAGGGCGCAGATGTTGGAAGCCATGCCCCCTCTCACCACTGCAGTCCCTTTTTATTTTTCTATTTCTGTTTTACTGGACTTCATTTTTCAGAGCCTTTTCTTTTACATTTTATTTAAAAAATTAAATTTAACAGGGTGACGTTGATCAACAAGAGTACATAGGTTTCAGGTGAACATCTCTATAGCATTTGAACGGTTGTTTATGTTGAGTACCCACCACCCAGAGTAAAATCATTTTCCGTCACCATATCTTTATTCCCTTCACCCTCCCCTCCCCTAGACCCCCTCCCCCTGGTCATCACTTCACTTTTATCCGTGTCCAGGAGTCTCAGTTTTACATCTCGCCTATGTGTGAACTGACACAGTTCTTAGCTTTCTCTGATTTACTTATTCACTCAGTAGAATGTTCTCAAGGTCCATCCATGTTGTCATAACTGTCACTAAGTCAGCATTTCTTATGGCTGAGGAGTATTCCATTGTGTATAGGTACCACCTCTTCTTTATCCAACCCTCTATCAAGGGACACTTTGGTTGTTTCCACGTCTTGGCCGCCGTGAATAATGCTGCTTTGGACATGGGGCTGCACATGTCTTTACGTACCCATGTTTTCGAGTTTGGGGGGGGGTGGATCCCCAGTAGAGGGATTGCTGGGTCATAAGGTCGTTCTATTCTTAGTTTTTGAGGAACCACCATCCTTCCTTCCATAATGGCTCTACTCATCAGAGCAGTTTTAGGTCCACGGCCGATTTGAGCAGAAGGTCCCAGAGAGTTCCCACGTCTCCCCTAATGCCACGCTCGGGTGTCCTCCTCCTTGGGCAGCCCCCGCCCCCCACGTTGTGACAGCCCACGCACCCACGTTGGCGCGTCAGAATAGCCCGGAGTCCACAGGGGACCTCGGGGTTCACTCGTTCTGCGGGTTTGGACAGACGTGTGATGGAAGGTGGTCACCGTGTTAGCGCACCGAGCCCGGGCCTCCTTATAATCTGCATGCCGATGACATCAACTTGTGAGCACGGGATACCCCGTCCAGATAAAGCGGAATTCAATCAGGGGAAGAACCAAACGGCCGCCAGGAGCTGCTGTGGCCTCGGTCGCTGCGCGCAGGGCTGCTTCCGCCGGCGAGGTGCGCTGGGGGGCTGGGGGTCCTCCCCAGCAACGCGCTCTCTGTGCAGGAGTGGTGACCAGGACGGCTCCTGGCCTCTGCCTGTGGTTTTGCTCCCAGGGTGCGTTAATTCAGCGGAGATGGAGGAGTCAAGCCAGAGGCTTCTTAGGAAACGACTCGGGCAGGGCAGTGAAGGAAGCTCTGTGGACAGGCCGTTCATTGCGCGGTGTGGCAGAGACGCGGCACGGTGGGGGGAGGGGGAGGTGTGTGGAGTAGACGGGAAGAGTTGCCCCGGACGTCAGGGTGAAGGGATTGGGCGCCTGGACTAGCGATGGGAATTGTCCAGGCTGGAGCACCACCACGGTCCTGGTGTGTGGTCCGTGTCCAGCATGACAACCAGGCAGGAAGGCCCGCCTAGGGCTGGGGACGGGGCGGGAAGAAGGCAAGGGGTTCAGGTGTGTCCTGTGTTGGTAGGTTTGAGGGCTAACTGGCCTTCGCCAAAGCGTCTGGGGTATGATTCCTGCCTCCCCCAGTTACTCCCAGGGAAGGGCGGGGATTTCATGCTGGGCTGGCTGCTCGGAGACGGGGTTTCCCCACCTCTCAGAACAGGCTCGATGCACAACTTCCCCGGGACTCCCCTCCCCAGAGCCCTTCCGTTCCCTCTGCTCTCAGGTTCAAAGGCTGCAGCTCTCTCTCCTCAGGCTCCCTGCCCAGTGATGGGAAGGATGCTCGTGCTTTTGTTTGTTTGTATTTTTCTGAAGTTGGAAACGGGGAGGCAGTCAGACTCCCTCATGAGCCCGACTGGGATCTACCTGGCATGCCCACCAGGGGGCGATGCTCTGACCATCTGGGGCGTTGCTCTGCTGCAATCAGAGCCACTCTAGCGCCCGAGGCAGAGGCCACAGAGCCATCCTCAGCACCCGGGCCAACTTTGCTCCAATGGAGCCTTGGCTGTGGGAGGGGAAGAGAGAGACAGAGAGGAAGGAGAGGGGGAGGGGTGGAGAAGCAGACGGGCGCTTCTCCTGTGTGCCCTGGCCGGGAATCGAATCTGGGACTTCCACACGCCAGGCTGATGCTCTACCGCTGAGCCAAACAGTCAGGACCGGATGCATGTTTTTGAAGGAGAGGTTATCGCTCTTTCTCCTTTAAATCCGTCAACCCTGCGCTCAGAGCCCTGAGCCCCCTGTGCAAGGTACAAGATAGTGGGGTGGGCGTAAGCGACGTTCTTTGTGGCCAGTACCTCCTCCTGATAAATCTTACGTGTGATCGTGACACACAGATGTTTGCAGCAACGGTACCCCAAAGCTTTGGTCTCATCTTTTGTAACCTCGCATTCCCTTCCAAATGCTGTGAGTCTAAACCCTCAGCTGGTGTCAGCTCGGACGCAGCCCCCCCCCCCCCCCCCGCAGCAGGGTCTCGTCCGGCCTCCTGCCTGGCTGTGCTGCACCCTGGCGGCCCCGGGGCGCCCCCTCCCCGCCGGGAAACGCCACTGCTGCTTGCTTCTGGACCGAGCAGACATAGCGAGCTGGTATTCGGCCTCTACGCAGCCATCTCGGGCCAGCTGACTTATAGAGACTCAGCTCACAATGGCCGTCCTGGGACCAATAAATAATTTTAAGGAGGGGATTATGGAGAAGGAATGGCCTGGCCATTTCTGTGAGAATTTTCCTGTACCCTAGAGAAGGCCAGGGTTTCACAGGACGGCAGGATTCCCTCTGTGAACCGGGGTTCTTAATAATGGAGCGTAGGCTCCCCGGGCAGGGCACATGTAAGAGTCAACCAGCGCATGCGTAAATGAGTGGAACAGCAAACCGACGCTTCTCTCTCCCTCTCTGTCTCTGTCTCTCTAATAAATAAAATAAATACAAATGCATAAATAAAATACCCAGTCAGACACAGATACAGCTTCACGGCTGCTTAAAATATTTAATCATAGAGAAGGATGTGCCACATTTCTTTCTAAATTAGATTCCCGTCGGTGCCCACAGCGTCTGAAGAATCCAGTCCCGCGAGACAGACGCCTTCTTTGTGGAGGCCTGCAGTAAAATCTCAGCTGAGCAATAACAATAACAACAACAAAGAATAATAAAATGAGAGTGGTGGGAAGGAAAAATAAACACAAGTCTCACGTCTGACAAGATACACCGTTTGTAATCGAAGTCGGCTTCATTGGCTCTCACCTCCTTCGGGAATGGATTCTCAGCCTGAGGAGGTGGGAAGTCCTTTCAGAGCGATCGATAACCCATCACAGTCGTGACACAGACCCTGCACCTAATTGCCAGGCGCGGGAGAGCTGTGGGCCCTCCGGCACGGCACGGCATGGCAGGGGGACGGCGCCAGGCGAGCAGGGGCGTGGGGGACCCTGCCTTCATTCTGTCCTCACAGAGACCACCCGGGGAAAAAAACGCACCATAGCGCTGCTCATTGGACCGTCCTGTCCCTTCTGCACTTGGCCTGTGGGGGTTGCTCCTGCCCCCGAACTGCACTCTTCCGGTGCTCTGAGGAGCGGGTCGCTGGATTTTACGGCATTTTACAAGGTTTCCTCTGAAAGCTTCTCCTCTCCGGCAGCCTGTGAACTTGCCTTCGCCATTCCTTTCTTCTCCTTTCTCTTCTCTTCTTTTCTCCTTTCGTGCTTTCTAGTTCACTCGGACGGGGTTGGCTTCCCCGCGGGCCTCTTCCTTTGGATCTTTGGGGTTCGGTTGTCATTGAACAGCCGAGATTGGATCTCCTCCGTGCCCGCTCGGCGGGAACAGATGGGAAAGACCCAGGTGCTTACCTGCAGCCGCCCCTGCTACCGCCGCTGCCCCCGGCCCTGCTTTGCCTCCCGCAGCGACGCACGCCGGGACGGGATTGGACGTGAGCCGTCTGTATGGGAGGTGAAGAGAACAGCTTGCGGATTCGGGAGGGAGGCCAGCCGGTAGAGAAGGGGCAGCCACCAAGCCAGGTTTACCCGGGGCCACTGGAGGTCCGCCCTGTGGGGAGCCTCGGGCCAGGGTGGGACCCCCACCCCCACCCCACAGCCTGCTGGGGTTCACCTGTCGGCTCCTCTCAGTCATTGGTGCAGAACAGCTCCAAGGGTGAATTAATGCCCTGGCATTTCTGGTCGGCAACTCGGATGGCAAAGACTGCCCAGGAGCTCAGGGGAACGCCTTCAGGGTTGGCGTCTGGCAGACAGGCACGGGAACGGATGTGGTGAGGGGCGAGGCGGGCAGCCACACCTGCTCCATCTGCCATGTGGGGCCCGCACCCGCGCCCCCCTAAGCCCCTGGAGCCTGTAGGGTCTCGACGAGACTCTTCCATCCCTGGCAACTTTGGCAGTCCGGGCGGACCCTCCAGAGTTACACTGAGTATTCGTAGGAGGAGAAATGGGTTGGGGGGGTAACTAGAGAAACACACCGGGAGCAGTCGGAGCAGGAGACCAGGCTGAATGTCTGAGGGGGGGTGAGATGGGGGGGAGTCAGCCAAGAGATTTCCCGGATGGTCGCCACAGGGAATGGGGAGAAAGCACACAGATCGCTCACCCACTTCTGGTCGCCCCCGAAGGGGCAGAATCAGGTGGTAGCTTAGGGTCCGACCGGGTGAGAGGGACGAGGCTGTGTGTGTGTGTGTGTGTGTGTGTGTGCACACGTGTGAGCCAGGGAGTATGGGACACGGACCGGTGCTGAGGTGGAACCCAGAGGACCGCAGCTCAGGGACAGTTCTTCCCGCCTAGGTTTCTGCATTAGGCTGAGCACCTGCCGCCCCTCCCGCTCCCCTCTCTTCCCTTGTCTTAAAGCTCTGTTCTTCGGGCGTGTTTTCAAAACCATGGCTTTTCTCTAGAGACCAAAGGCTCCAAGTCAACAGTGGTCGGAAGGAAGCAGCGGAAGGACTTCTCAGGGACTCAGCTGATTATCGTGAACACAGCCCGTGAGGCTTCTCTGTGACCTCTGTTCTCTTCCTGGGTGGATGTGGGGAGCAGAGTCAGCACGTGGAGGCCAGGTCAGGCCTAGCAGAAGTGAGAGGAAGCAGCTAGCTCTCCAGCACGGGCCGTGCAGGCGTCTGCCAGCGCTCCGGTGATGAACCCTGCAATTACATGTGCTTACCCGTGTAATCTAGGTGTGGACCTGTGCAGGTGACATTGGACATGTGCTTGCAAACCCTGCAATTATGTGTGCTGTTCCATGTAATCTAGGTGTGGACCTGTGCAGGTGACATTGAACATATACCTGCAAACCCTACAATTACGTGTGCTTACCCGTGTAATCTAGGTGTGGACCTGTGCAGGTGACATTGAACATATGCCTGCAAACCCTACAATTATGTGTGCTTACCCGTGTAATCTAGGTGTGGACCTGTGCAGGTGACATTGGACATGTGCCTGCAAACCCTGCAATTACATGTGCTTACCCGTGTAATCTAGGTGTGGACCTGTGCAGGTGACATTGGACATGTGCCTGCAAACCCTGCAATTACATGTGCTTACCCGTGTAATCTAGGTGTGGATCTGTGCAGGTGACATTGGACATGTGCCTGCAAACCCTGCAATTACACGTGCTTACCCGTGTAATCTAGGTGTGGATCTGTGCAGGTGACATTGGACATGTGCCTGCAAACCCTGCAATTACACGTGCTTACCTGTGTAATCTAGGTGTGCATCTGTGCAGGTGACATTGGACATGTGCCTGCAAACCCTGCAATTATGCGTGCTTGCCCGTGTAATCTAGGTGTGGACCTGTGCAGGTGACATTGGACATGTGCCTGCAAACCCTGCAATTACGTGTGCTTACCCATGTAATCTAGGTGTGCATCTGTGCAGGTGACATTGGACATGTGCCTGCAAACCCTACAATTACGTGTGCTTACCCGTGTAATCTAGGTGTGGACCTGTGCAGGTGACATTGAACATATACCTGCAAACCCTACAATTACGTGTGCTTACCCATGTAATCTAGGTGTGAACCTGTGCAGGTGACATTGGACATGTGCCTGCAAACCCTGCAATTACACGTGCTTACCTGTGTAATCTAGGTGTGCATCTGTGCAGGTGACATTGGACATGTGCCTGCAAACCCTGCAATTATGCGTGCTTGCCCGTGTAATCTAGGTGTGGACCTGTGCAGGTGACATTGGACATGTGCCTGCAAACCCTGCAATTACGTGTGCTTACCCATGTAATCTAGGTGTGGACCTGTGCAGGTGACATTGGACATGTGCCTGCAAACCCTTCAATTACGCGTGCTTACCCGTGTAATCTAGGTGTGGACCTGTGCAGGTGACATTGGACATGTGCCTGCAAACCCTGCAATTACATGTGCTTACCCGTGTAATCTAGGTGTGGACCTGTGCAGGTGACATTGGACATGTGCCTGCAAACCCTGCAATTATGCGTGCTGTTCCGTGTAATCTAGGTGTGGACCTGTGCAGGTGACATTGGACATATACCTGCAAACCCTACAATTACGTGTGCTTACCCGTGTAATCTAGGTGTGGACCTGTGCAGGTGACATTGAACATATGCCTGCAAACCCTACAATTATGTGTGCTTACCCGTGTAATCTAGGTGTGAACCTGTGCAGGTGACATTGGACATGTGCCTGCAAACCCTGCAATTACATGTGCTTACCCGTGTAATCTAGGTGTGAACCTGTGCAGGTGACATTGGACATGTGCCTGCAAACCCTACAATTACGTGTGCTTACCCGTGTAATCTAGGTGTGGATCTGTGCAGGTGACATTGGACATGTGCCTGCAAACCCTGCAATTACACGTGCTTACCCGTGTAATCTAGGTGTGGATCTGTGCAGGTGACATTGGACATGTGCCTGCAAACCCTGCAATTACACGTGCTTACCTGTGTAATCTAGGTGTGCATCTGTGCAGGTGACATTGGACATGTGCCTGCAAACCCTGCAATTATGCGTGCTTGCCCGTGTAATCTAGGTGTGGACCTGTGCAGGTGACATTGGACATGTGCCTGCAAACCCTGCAATTACGTGTGCTTACCCATGTAATCTAGGTGTGCATCTGTGCAGGTGACATTGGACATGTGCCTGCAAACCCTACAATTACGTGTGCTTACCCGTGTAATCTAGGTGTGGACCTGTGCAGGTGACATTGAACATATACCTGCAAACCCTACAATTACGTGTGCTTACCCATGTAATCTAGGTGTGAACCTGTGCAGGTGACATTGGACATGTGCCTGCAAACCCTGCAATTACACGTGCTTACCTGTGTAATCTAGGTGTGCATCTGTGCAGGTGACATTGGACATGTGCCTGCAAACCCTGCAATTATGCGTGCTTGCCCGTGTAATCTAGGTGTGGACCTGTGCAGGTGACATTGGACATGTGCCTGCAAACCCTGCAATTACGTGTGCTTACCCGTGTAATCTAGGTGTGGACCTGTGCAGGTGACATTGGACATGTGCCTGCAAACCCTGCAATTACGCGTGCTTACCCGTGTAATCTAGGTGTGGACCTGTGCAGGTGACATTGGACATGTGCCTGCAAACCCTGCAATTACATGTGCTTACCCGTGTAATCTAGGTGTGGACCTGTGCAGGTGACATTGGACATGTGCCTGCAAACCCTGCAATTATGTGTGCTTACCTGTGTAATCTAGGTGTGGACCTGTGCAGGTGACATTGGATCTGTGCCTGCGGACGGAATCCCAGGACACAGCTTAGAACGTGAAAGTTCCTTTGTGTTGGGCGCCCCTCCTCTGCACCTCGTTTCTCCGCCCATTCCCCTGAGCTCTCCTCGAGGACGCTGGTAGGAACTGAAGGTGACTTTACGTGCGGTCTTCCTCTGGATGCTCATTAGGACGTCATCGGCCTTCCCGGTCTCTCCGACTCTCTTACGAAATGAACCTAACCGGCTATTTCTGGCACTGTGACGCTCCACACGCGTGGAGACACGTGTCACCCTTGTCGACGTTCCCTCACCACGCCAGCCCCTTGTTCTGCGCACCCAGGGGCTGCTCACTAAATCTCGGTTGAAATCAGTGTCTCCTCTAAATCCCTCAAAGCCAGCCCGTCAGTCCCTGTGCAGCTGACACTCGGGAAGATGTCTGACCTGTCGAGGTGAATGTCCACCGGTCCTTTCAGCCCAGTGGCCACTGTTGGAGCCCCGCTGTGGGCTTGCTCATCCCGTCCCTGCGGGCGAGGCTGTGGGCAAGGAGCCCAGGCAGAGAGTGGGCTCACGACTGGCCTTGGTGCTGGGAACTTGGAATCGGCTCTGTCTGAGGGCCGAGTCCCCTAAGCCCTGGAGTGCTCTGCTCCTGCTGGGGTGGCGGAGGCCATATGGCTGCAGCTGGCCTTGACTCACCTCCCAGATGAGTGTTCTGCTCTTCACTGGACCTGCAGCTAGCTTCGGCACACCTTCCTCGGGGGCCGGGCGGCTGGGTACCCGGCTTCACTCCTGCCGGCCCCTTCTCCAGGGAGCTGGGCATCTGCCAGGGGCCAAGCCCGCTGTCTGTAGTCCCCTGGGAGTGTACTTAGCATCCAACACGATTTGTCCGCTTTCCCCGAGGAATTCGATTTTCGCTACGCCCTATGACATTGTATCATCATGGTTATACCTGATAACCGCGGTCTTCTCTTTCCCTCGGCAGTTCGAACACCCACCCATCCAGTTATTTATTCATCCCCCCCACCCCCATGGGGTCAGTCTGCCCCAGGCACAATTTCAAGAGGGTCTGATTAGAATCTGCAGTTTGCATTGTCCGTGACTACGCCCTGAGCTGATGCTGTACCTGGCCGGACTCCCGCGGCCCCTGGATCTCACCCACACAGCCTCTTCCTTCCCCCCTCCCCCTCCCCCTCCCCCTCCCCCTCCTCCTCCTCCTCCTCCTCCTCCTTCTCCTCCTCCTCCTCCTCCTCCTCCTCCTTCTCCTCCTCCTCCTCCTCTTCCTCCTCCTCCTCCTTCTCCTCCTCCTCCTTCTCCTCCTCCTTCTCCTCCTCCTCCTCCTCTTCCTCCTCCTCCTCCTTCTCCTCCTCCTCCCCCTCCTCCTCCTCCCCTTCCTCCTCCTTCTCCCCCCTCCTCCTCCTCCCCCTCCTCCTCCCCCTCCTCCTCCCCTTCCTCCCTCTCCTCCCCCTCCTCCCCCTCCCCTCCCCCTCCTCCTCTCCCCCCTCCTCCCCCTCCCCCTCCTCCTTGCCCGCCCGGCCCGGAGGCCCACACCGGTCTCACATCCAGGCCCACCCAGGTTTACCACGAGCACATCTCGCAGGGCCTCCACGTCGTCCGTCTACCCGGGACGCGGTTCCCGTTGTTTCTTTAACCCCTTACGTGGCAGGTGGGGCTAAGGGTTGAGCTTCACATCCTAAACGCAAGAGTAAAATTATATAGATTCATCAACAGCCTGGTCACACAGAACACAGCGGGAGCAATGTCATGTCACTTCTGAGACAGGGCTGGAAGAGAAGCACCATGTCCTGTGTCCCCGGGAGCCCTCTTTGTCGCCACCTGGGGAAGTCCAAGCAGCCATGTGGGGGAGCTGACGTGGGGGAACCAGCACCTTGCTGACCCCCCCCCAACTGACATGCCTGCCTCCCCCACCAGCCTGGTGTGCTTTGACCTTCCACCCTGGTTCCCCCACAAAGAGCGGAAGAACCATCCAGAGAACCTACAGAGTCATAAGGGAAAAATATATATATATTTATATATATATATATATGTGTGTGTGTGTGTATATATATATATATATATTAATCTTAAACCATTCCATTTTCAGGAGATTCATTGCAGGCCATCCCGGGGTTATGGATGAGATAAGTTCTGTAGGTTTGATCATGTTTAAGTATTTACAGGCACAGAAAGGTAAAGATAAATACTATGTGAAAGCGAACATCTGCATTGCATTGAATAGGTAAATGCACCTGTTTCAACTTACCTGCAAATACAACTGAAGAACAAACCTACAGTACCTCGCTTGTTCGTGAGCAGGGGCAGGGGGCTGGGTACAGCAGTAGATGGCCCAGCAGAGAGCGTGGGACCTCGGCTTCGGGCGTGTGCGCACAGGGCTGCGGAGCCGCGGGGAAGAGAACCGGCAGGGAGTTGGTTGTACCCGTCGGGAGCTGAAAAATAACATAGGACGATAAGTCTGGGAGTCGGGAGCATAGAAATGGTGTTGTTTGCTGTGGACGTTGTTGGGGGGGGGAAGAAAACCCCCCCAAAATGAATGAAAACGTAGAATGAGCAAAAAGAGCACAGCATGGAATCGGGACTAGCCTTTGAAGGAAAGTCTGGCCCTTTAACGGTCACGTGTCTGAGCTGAGACGATTCCTCCGTGGAGGGTGAGGAGGAGCCGCCCGGATGGTGTGCTGGTGTCACGGGCCAGGAGAAGGGGGGCTCGCAGGGGCGCACGCCCACTGTCCTGTTGGAGCTCACGAGCGGCCGCTGGGATGGCAGAAACCATTCGTTTCCAGAGACCCGCCGGTTACCCTTTGAGTCGTGAGGCGCTCTCGCCTACGCCAGGCGCTCTATTGGAATCTTCACGGATATTCCGTCTTCTCCACATCAACCAGTAGAACCGCCACACTTAGTTTCGAAATAGCTAATAGTTGGGTAAGTTTAATGTGTTCGCTAAAATCACTCAGCTAGTAGGCAGCTGCGTGACCTCCTTTTCCAACCCCCCCAGCACACGCGTGTGCGCGCACATGTATACACACACACCCACCCTGACCGACGGCTCCACCTCTGTCGAAGGAAAGAAAGTGACAGACACACATAAATACGACCATTGCGCCCGTTACGAGTAAGAAAGCAGTGGTTGCTGAGATATTATTGTCAATTCTTTGACTTGTAACAACGGTCGTTTTCATGGGGGGGGGGGTAGTGCTTTTTCAAAGAGCCCGTATCTCGTTCGAGGTACCAGCTGAAATGCTTACCGATGACCTTGTACCTCCTTCCCGCGCTTCCCCATCGTCTGCCGAGAGGGGACGCCGGGAGGGCACGGGCGATACCAGGCTGGCAGCCGGCGGACACTTGCCGAGGCGGCGTGATGGCTGGAGAGAGAACTGTTGTACCGCGTGCGCTTCTACAGTTTGGATTTTTATGGAATAACAAGTAAAAACCAAACAAACAAAAAGCAACAAGTGTCTCAACGAAGCGATGAGGTCTTCCCAGTGGAAAAGAAGACGGACGTGGGCTTGATCATCACTCTCTGGGGCTCTCCGTGCTTTATTTCTGATGGCTTCTCTAGGTCGGGGGCTGTTGGTTAAGGGCGTTGGGCACAGAGGGGATTCTTCATGAAACACCCAGTGTAACGTCGGCAATAAGAAAAATAAGAACCCTCCGATTCCAGCCGTCTGACTCATCGCTAAGGGTGACAATCATCATCCGTCACTCTGTAGGCTTTCGTCGCGCTGGTGAGATGACAATTGATTAGCCGGATGGCTTTGTAATGTGCATGTTGCCTTTTCATTGCGGTGGTCCATTTTCCTTGTTGAATCCAAGTCTGGACGCTCTCAAATGCCTCAGAAATCTTCCTGGATCGGGCACAGCGTGGGTTCCACAGACGTTTCTAACCCCCGGAGACATGGTCATCTTGCCACTTTTAAATATTCCACGCAGTTCTAATTATAAATAGTTCTCTTTCAAAAGCGATGGCCGGGCTCCCGGCTCACGCCACCCCTCGCCACGCGGGGCAGAGAGCGGGCGCGCTGACGGATGACGCGTGAGAGCCCCATTTCTCTTCATTGCCGTGTTCCCTCGGCCTGATCGGGCTTGGTAACAAATCCGCTGCTTCCTGACGCGGGTTAATGTGCTTGGGAAGGGTGGTAACTTTGTATTGCTTCTGGAGAAACTAGTCTGCTAGGTGGGTCTGCCTGGTCGCCTGTGTGGGGAGAGGAAGAGACCACCCCAGGATCCTTCCAATCCCTCCCGGTTCTGCTGGGGCTGGTGGGCGGGGGTGTGTGGGGGGAGGAGGGGAAGGGAGCCTGTGCCCTGTGCTCCCGGAGACAGAGGAGGAGGCGCGGAGGGCAGGAGAATGCAGGCTCAGGGTGGAGGTCTGAGAAGGCGGCAGAGGGCGACCAGATGGAGCCGTAAATCAGGAGCTACCCGGGCGACCCAGCAGACCCTGGACATCTGGTCTGTGACTCACCGGTTATTTTTTGGGCACCTGCTGTGGCCACCGCGGGTGGGGGTGCGGGGAGGCTCCAAGGACACCGAAGACCTGTTTCCTGCCTTCAATTCCACATGGAGACAGACCCCCTCGGGGGGCAAGGCGCCGTCTCCTCGGTTCACCCCCTCCTCTCCTTCGTTGCCTGGCACTGGGCTTGGCTCCCAGTAGTAACGTTTAATAACGATTAGCGAAGGAACGGGCGGAGCAGCGGATACAACGAAGACCAAGTGACTAGTGACAGGGCCACTTTACAAAAGGCCAAAGTAACCTACTTTACACTAAGGTGTAAACACTGGCCTAGCGATCACAGAATGTGGGAGTGACCGCAGCAGGACAAGGTCCCACAAAAAGACGTCAGGCTCCTAAAAAGCCCCCTCTGGGCCCCATTCCCCACCCCCCAACTCTCAAGATGCAGACGGTGAGGGTTAACCTGCCCAGACCCTGCTCAGGGGACGTCTGTGGTGACAGAACTGCTGTCGGTTATCGGGCTGGGTAATGAATCTGCTCGTTCCCGACAACGGTTCGTGTGATTGGGAAGGGCCTCCTCCCTCAGGCGGTCGTAAGTGGTCCCGTTGCCCGGGAGTCCTAAGAAGGGGAGAGAGATTGAGCTCCTCCTGGGTTGCACAGACGCTCCTGGGAGGGCCCCCTGGGTGGCCTGGGAGAGGTGGTGACCATGTGGCTTTACCCGGAGACCCAGGGGAGCTGGCCGCAGTGTGCAGGTGGGTTTTATGAATCTTCTTTGGACTTTGTGGCCAGTCCTGGGCCTTCAGAGGGTAAGGAGACAGTGTCCCCAGGGCAGTCCGGGTGGCGTACCGGGAAAGCGTGTTCCTGAGCCCTCTACGCATGACTTGAGAAGACCCCTCACGGCAGCTGTACGACACTGCTCTGGAAGGCCCCCCCCCAAAAAAAAAAACACTGTGGCTTGCATCCAGCCCACGGATTGCTCACCATCAACTACGAGTGCGAACTTCGGGCCGGGTGTGTGTGTGACAATAGAAAATATACGTTGGCCTGTGCCCCCAGCTCCCAGCACAGGACTCCTCGGACCCTGTCATTTCCTAAGTGGCAACAGCAGTAAGAGCATCTGTTGTTCTAATATTCGGTCTGTGACCGCGCCTCCCTAGCGCGGAGCTCCCAAAACCCGAGTGGTTCCCTGGGGGGTGGGAGGGCCTCTCGTTCTAACGAGGTGACTCTGGACGGGTACTGGATGCGTCCTGGTCCCCGGAAGACCCAGTCATGGTTAAAAGATTAGAATTTTCCTCCCTACCCCACCCCCCATTCTCTAGAGAAAGAAAAAGGGCTAAAAAAAAATGTGCATGATGGGTCGCGCCTCCGTGACAAAGCCTTGTAAGAACCCCGGATGTATAGGGTTCAGAGAGCCTTCAGGCTGGTGAGCGGAGAAGTCACGGGAGCTCAGTGACCTTTCTCTGGACCGTCCCCGAAGCGTCTCTTCCGTGGGGCTGTGTCCGAGTCAGAGCCTTTCATATTGTATAGTAAAGCAGCGATCCAGGAGGTACACCGTCTCTCTGAGTTATAGGAACTGCTCCACCAACTTAACTGAACTCAAGTTCGGGGGTCAGGGGGGGCTGTTTGGATCCTCCCGCCCATCTGTGGCTGTCGGAAGCACGGGACAACCTGGGTTTGAACCTGGCTTCTGAAGTGGGCGGGGCCATCTGGTAGGACCCAGCCCTCCACCTGTGGGGTCTGACGCCTCGTCCAGGCAGACAGGGCGAGGGCGGAGCTCAACCGTGGGACACCCGGCTGCTGTCAGGGAGGCTCGGCTGGTGTGGGGAAACACCCCACCCCTGTGGTGACCGGAAGGGTTGGAAGTGAAGCGTTCTGTGTAAAAGCAAAGGAGAAAGCCAGGCGAGAATGCACGTTTCTAATACAGGCTGAAAATGTCGTACTGGCGTTGGGGTCCCCCTCTCAACCCAGCCAGACACCTGGGGTCCTCCTCTCGACCCAGCCAGACGCCTGGGGTCCCCCTCTCGACCCAGCCGGACGCCTGGGGTCCTCCTCTCGACCCAGCCGGACGCCTGGCTAGCAGCCTGTGTTTGGATCACCCTGGGGGGCTCCCTCATCCACAAAGTCCCATCGTATCTGTCCTTCCAAGCAGTGACAGAGATGGAGAAAAGAAACCCAGCAGGAGGACTGATGAGGAACACCTCCCCCCCCCCCCCACCCCCCATGCAGACATGAGGGAACTTCCCGTTGTCCGGCTGGGTGGGGGCCCATGTCTCCTCTGCAGAGCCTGCGAGACCTGCCCCCTTCCTCCCGGCCGCCTTCCTCACCCAAGACGACGTTAGTGGGGGACACCACCCCTCAGCTCCGCCCCAGGCAGGGCGGCACCAGTGACCCTGTGGGGGCCGGGGGCGGAGGCGTCTGGTAAATGGTTTTGGAGAATGTGGGTTAGGTTGGTGGTCTGTGAAGAAGGGGGGAGGTCTTGGCCCCCCGCCAACACCGAGCATCACTGTGTTAGCATTGTGGACCAGAGCCTGCAGTCCTGACTGTGCCTTTCCAACCGCCTCTCTCTCCCGGTTCAGGGCACATCTGTGTATGTGTGTGTGTGTGTGTGTGTGTGTGTGTGTACGTGTAAATATGCACATATTTTAACAGTAGTCCTGTTTTAACAAGCCTAGCTGTTACTTCCATGTGTTATTATGAAACACAGCCACGCTGTACTCCCTCCATATGTCCTCCCTCCTGTGTCCTCTGACGGGGCCCTTTCCCAGGCCCAGAGCGTGCGGATGGGGTCCGGCCTGCCCCCGGCTCCCGGTGCCGTTCCTCACAGGCTCTGCCTACTCACCCGGCTCCTCCACCCGCCCGGAGCCCCCCCGCCGTGCTGCGCCAGGGAAACCCGCCCGGAGCCCCCCCTGTCCCCCCCTGCCTGTATTCTGGGGCAGGAAGCCCGGTTCCTGACCCCAGCCGCACCCCCCAGAGCAGAAGCTACCGCCCTGCCTGCATATTGTAGCAGACAGGAGGCCAGACGGCGTTTGGGAGTCCGATGTCATCCATGGGGGAAGGCGTTCCAGCTCCTTGTTCCTCGGGGCTTGTGAGAAACCCCTCGTGTCTTTGCGGCACTTAACGCGTCACAAGGCGTTTGGATATTGATCACTTGCACGGTGGCTCGCCACGTGGACGACCCGCTCAGGGGGGATGATTCCCCGGGCACCTGTTTGAAATGCTGACCGGGCCGCCGCCCAGCAGGTGTTGTCCGAGCACCTCCTCCCGGCCGGGCATCGGGAATTTGGAAGGTGACTCTATTATCGTGATGGACATTCTGGCTATTCCTCATTTTCTTCCTTGAGGTGCCTGCTTCGTTCCTCGCTGTCTAGTTCCGCTTCACAGAGGAGGACACGGGTGGAGTGGGATGCAGGGAACCCTCACAGGCCTGCCGTAGGCAGGGGAGGGGAACCTTCCCACCCAGGGTTGTCCATTTCTGTGCCTCTGTGCCAGGGCTGCCCTTTCGCCCCCCCTCCCCCCTCCTCCAGCCGGCCCCCATCCCCCCCCCCCCAGCCGTGGAGGTCCTCTGACTCATCACTTCTTTTTGCGGGGGGGGGGGGGGGAATCTCTTTGTTTTTTCTGGCTTCACTCAAAGGCTATCAGAATAAACAATTATTTTACTGAGTGTCCGACAGCCCCCGGGTACGAACGCTCAGTTTGTGTCAGAGGTGAAGAGGGCCGTCCTGAAAAAACATACACGTATAGGCTGAGAAAATTCCGAGTAACGAGTTACTGGCACGACATGGGCAGGTGGCCCTCAAGGAGGGAACAGAGGGGTGGGAAGGGGCGTCCCCGCCACACTCTGCACACCGTGGGGAGATGGTCAGACGCCGGCGACACTCCTTGCACCTGTTGGAGATAGGACTTCATCGACGAAATACACGCTTTTTATCAGGGTATCGGTTTTAACTCAAATTCCTGTTAAGTAAGAACTAGGAAGTTATTGTGAGTAAGCAGAGAGGATGGTGATTGGAAAACTATGAGATGTACTAGCCAAACTCCAAAGTAAGCGAGACATAAAACAAACGATTTTCAAAATGACCTTGCCTGTGTCCCGGTTATAATACGTAAGGCAATTTATTAGCCTAGGGGTGATATTCCAGCAGCGAGAAAAGACCCAGGAATACACTTAGAAAGTAGCATATTGTCCTTAGAGAAGGAACTCCTTTAACCACGGGATCACATAGCTTTAACACAATGGGTAGGAAAACCGAATATTATAAGTACTTTCTCCATGAAGAGATATATAGGTTAAATGAAATTTCAGTTCAAATCTTTAAAGGACATTGGCTAGATATTACCGTGGTGATTCTAAAGTATGTCTGAAAGTTAAAAAAAAAAAATGTGGTAATAAAATAAGGAATTTCAGAACAAGAAGAGACATTAATCTTCCCAATTATTAATATAATCTGTCAGATGGTGCCTCTCATCAAATTATGATGTTCGTGGTGCGGGGTTGGACAGATAGCACAGGAATTGACATTGGTACATGGAAGCAATAGACGTGCAAATGGAAAATAAAAGTATAAAAAGGATCAAGACTACTAATAAAAAAATCCAACCTAAAAGTTAACATATACTATTTTTTTTTTGTATTTTTTTCTGAAGTTGGAAACGGGGAGGCAGTCAGACAGACTCCTGCATGCGCCCGACCGGGATCCACCTGGCATGCCCACCAGGGGGTGATGCTCTGCCCATCTGGGCTGTTGCTCTGTTGCAACCAGAGCCATTCTAGCACCTGAGGTAGAGGCCACAGAGCCATCCTCAGCGCCCGGACCAACTTTGCTCCAATGGAGCCTCGGCTGCGGGAGGGGAAGAGAGAGACAGAGAGGAAGGAGAGGGGGAGGGGTGGAGAAGCAGATGGGTGCTTCTCCTGTGTGCCCTGGCCGGGAATCGAACCCGGGACTCCTGCACGCCAGGCCGACGCTCTACCACTGAGCCAACCGGCCAGGGCAACATACACTATTTTTTTTTAAATTTAATTTAAAGTCTGACCAGGCAGAGGCACAGTGGATCGAGCGTCGAACTGAGATGCAGAGGACCCAGTTTCAAAACCCTGAGGTTGCTGGCTTGAGTGTGGGCTCATCTGGCTTGAGCATAGGGTCGCTGGCTTGAGCCCAAGGTCGCTGGCTTGAGCAAGGGGTCACTGGCCCTGCTGTAACCCCCCCCCCCCCCGGTCAAGGCACGTATGAGAAAGCAATCAATGAACAACTAAAGAGCCACAAAGAAGAATGGATGCTTCTCATCTCTCTCCCTTCCTATCTGTCCCTCTCTCTGACTTTCTCTGTCTCTGTCAAAAAACAAAAATTTAAGAATATATATTAATTGAATGTGTTGGGGTGACACTGGCTAACATTATTATACAAGTTTCAGGTAACCAATCCTACAGCACGTCTGGGTGCACTGTACTGTGTGTCCAGCCCCCCAAGTAAGTCTTTGTCCATCACCATTTGTTGGTGGCTCATGAGTCTATTTAATGTATTTTTAAAGTTTTAGAAGACCACCTGCCGTGATCCTGTCTGGGCACACGCGCCAGGAAGAGAAGGATCGATGCTGAATTTCACAAACAGACGCCGGCTCCACCTTCACTCTATCACCCCGAGTGGGCAAGGGACCGAAGTTTGGGAAACTCTAGCATAATAGTGAATTTAACTATTAATTTATTCTATACACACACACACCCTATGAATTAGATAATACTCATGATTTGGCCAAGGTCACGGTGCAAGTGAGCAGCCGGGTTGGGATGTGAACTCGGGCGGTCTGTCCAGCTCGGCTCCTTAGTGCGCTCACACCCGCACTGTTCAAACGTCCACCTCGAAGCACCGCTGTGTCGTGCACACGGAACCTTGCACCTGAAGCGCTGGCCTGCAGAGCCGCTAGTCCGCTGTCAGCACTCAGTCAGCGTCAGCGCTCATCATTCTTGTCGCAAGTACAGATACATTTCTGTAGGCGGTGGTCCCGGTCCTGACACTAACCTCGGGACACTCCATCTGGCCAGGCCCCAGAACGGACGTGGTCTGGGCTCCGTCGGAAGCCCTGCGCCTGCTCTGCTAGAGACGAAACAGAGGATCTCGGTGTTAGAAGGCGGAGGAGGGGCCGGGCTCACCTCGCAGAGGTTTCCGGGCCTGACCCCGTCCCTCTCCAGCCAGGGAAGATCTTTACGCCCGAAAGTGAAGTCAGCGTGGGGACGCACCTGGCTTTCACCTCCTTTTCCCCGGCATTATGTAATGCCAGGTCAGGGGGTGGACCACAGCGGGAGGAGAGATTTCAGCTGACAGAGCGAAAGCTGGGTCTCGAGACGCTCGGTCTGCCAGGGAGCTCCAGGCGGTCATTTATCTTCCCTGTCAGCTCCCACCGGGCGGGGCGGGCGCTCCGGGGAGGGCAGAGAGGCAGTGCGGAGCGGAAACAGCCACTGGGTTCTGGCCAGCGATTGTCCGCGGGTCTGGGGTCCGTATGACAGCCCTCCAACCCTTGTCCGAAGGAAACCTAATCACTCCCCTGAAATGTGCAACTTGGCAGGGGTTGGGGACAGATAAGTATAGAGCTCAAATGTTTTCTTCCGTGTGAACACAGGCTGATACAATATCGGCTGGGACAGACTAAACACCTAGACGTATATATTACTGTAAGAAGAAACACAGTTATGACATAATATGTAGGGGAAAATGCTTGACTGAGCAAGCTCCCTGGCTGTGGTACCCACTGAGACGGCGGTGGGGGGGCTCTAAGAGAGACATGCCTGACACCCCTGGATGGAAAAGCTCCACCCTGCACCCCAAGGAAGGCACAGGGGGCGGGTCCCAGCTCCTTGGTGAGTCCACTGAGTCTACGGGAACGGAACGGGGAAGGAACCTGCTTTAGCACCGAGGGGAGAGGGGACAAGTTCATCTCCAGAATCCCAAGGAAAGGATGAAGGGCTTGCTATTAGTCAGCTCTGTCCTAGACGGTCAGTTTCCAGGGGACACAAACACAGGTCTGATCTGCTGGGCACTTGATTCCCTAGGGCAGCTGTAACCCTGATCAGTGTACTGGGAATTCTGTTTTCTGGCATGCTCAGGAAGGGGCTATTCTGGTTGGGTTAGCTAAATATTCTGATTACTACTGGTTATCACATATGTCATGGCTGATAGCAGTCATGGCATTCTTTATTCATTTATTCATTCATTCATCCATCCATCTTCCCATCCACCCAACCATCCACCCACACACCCAACCATCCACCCATCCATCCATCCATCTACCATCCACCCATCCATCCATCCATCCATCCATCATCCATCCATCCATCCACCCATCCAGCAAATGTTTGTTGAGTGCTTTCTGAGTACTGGACTCCACTGTAAATACTGTGGGATACAAGATGCTAGTGAATATTACAAACCAGATTGCTGCTGTTTTGGAATTTACATTCTAGTGAGAACAGACAACACATAAAACTATAAATGGATACGGGGATTTCAAATGGTGAAAAGTGCTTGAACAAGTAAATGGGGTACTGATATTAGATGGTGACTGCAAAGAAGTTGGGGCTGATTTAAGACTGAGTGGTCAGGGAAGGCTTCTCTGAGGAAGTGCCATCAGGGTTGAGACCCCAAACAACAAGAAAGAGTCAATGTAAAGTCTCAAAGCAGAGCTACAACATGAAGAACAGCAAGTGCAAAGGCCCTGAGGTTGAAGCAGGCTGGTTGGGCTTAATGAAGAGAAAGAAGACTAGTGTGAGGCAGAGTGCCCTGAGCAAGGAGCGGAGGGTGGAGAGGTTGTGGTGGTAGGCACTAGCCAGGTGAGGTAGAGCCTTGAACTTCAAAGTCTAAAAAAGTCTGGGTTTCTTTTGTACGTGATAGGAAGCCATCCGAGGGCCAAAGCAGAGGAATGACGAGATATGACACATTGTAAGGCATTACTCGGCAGCTGTGTGCAACGGGTGGTATGGCTGGGGGGGAGTGGCTAGCAGAGTGGGCCCTCCAGTGCTCTCAAAAGACAGAGACAGCTGGGGACAAGAAATGCCAGCAGCCGTTAAAGGGAACAAACAGAGCCTGGAGTCAGGTCTGGCTCTATTGCTGGCTTGCTGTGCTGAGAAAAGCCCCCTTTTTCTCTGGGTGTCGGCCACGTCCTCTGGGAGAGAAGCGTAGGTCTTTCATACAAGACTCCCTTCCAAGCGCTCCTCCTATGCAGTGATATGACACGGTTCAGGGGTCTGTGCCTCTGTGCAAGTGGCAACTTTTCCAGGATGGAAACTGTAAATCATAACGAACACCAGGCGTGCCCGTGGATCCCAGGGGCTGCCATCGGTGTGCGTGGTCTGCGGGGTCCCCTCCAGCCCCTGGCCTGTTGGGTGGGGCCGCGCCGTCCGCCTCCTCCCTGTGCCGTAACGTCTGCGTGTGCCGCCCCCGGACGCTCCCACGTCTGCGTGTGCCGCCCCCGGACGCCCCCACGTCTGCGTGTGCCGCCCCCGGGCGCTCCCACGTCTGCGTGTGCCGCCCCCGGGCGCTCCCTCGTCTGCGTGTGCCGCCCCCGGGCGCTCCCACGTCTGCGTGTGCCGCCCCCGGGCGCTCCCTCGTCTGCGTGTGCCGCCCCCGGACGCCCCCACGTCTGCGTGTGCCGCCCCCGGGCGCTCCCTCGTCTGCGTGTGCCGCCCCCGGGCGCTCCCACGTCTGCGTGTGCCGCCCCCGGGCGCTCCCTCGTCTGCGTGTGCCGCCCCCGGACGCCCCCACGTCTGCGTGTGCCGCCCCCGGGCGCTCCCACGTCTGCGTGTGCCGCCCCCGGGCGCTCCCACGTCTGCGTGTGCCGCCCCCGGGCGCCCCCACGTCTGCGTGTGCCGCCCCCGGGCGCCCCCACGTCTGCGTGTGCCGCCCCCGGACGCCCCCACGTCTGCGTGTGCCGCCCCCGGACGCCCCCACGTCTGCGTGTGCCGCCCCCGGACGCCCCCACGTCTGCGTGTGCCGCCCCCGGACGCTCCCACGTCTGCGTGTGCCGCCCCCGGACGCTCCCACGTCTGCGTGTGCCGCCCCCGGACGCCCCCACGTCTGCGTGTGCCGCCCCCGGACGCCCCCACGTCTGCGTGTGCCGCCCCCGGGCGCCCCCACGTCTGCGTGTGCCGCCCCCGGACGCCCCCACGTCTGCGTGTGCCGCCCCCGGACGCCCCCACGTCTGCGTGTGCCGCCCCCGGACGCTCCCTCGTCTGCGTGTGCCGCCCCCGGACGCTCCCACGTCTGCGTGTGCCGCCCCCGGACGCTCCCTCGGCCAGCGATGCTCTGGCTGCATCACAGCCGGGCAGCTCGGGGACCTGGAGAGGGAGAACGCACGTCTGACATCTTTTCATTTCTCATTTCCTTATGACAGACGCCGTTCCGGGGAGTCTGGGTGTCAGCAGTGACACTGAAAAGCAGGGAAAGTCCACGAGAAGAGACCCGTGCACGCTCAGCTCTTCTGCGGGTCTGGGATTGTTGCAAATCCGGAGCCAGCCGACAGGCTGAGACTCCTGCCTCCCCCAGCTCCTCCCTGCGAGCATCGCAGCGCAGTTCAATCCTGAGGTGGCTCCCAACCCGGCGGTGTCATCGGTCCCCTCCACGCAGCCCCCGCCACCGTCGACGGGAGCCTCTCTTCCCGCAAATTGGCATTGTCACGGTTCAACCTCTTCCAGTGCTTGGTCAGGATCGATCGCGTTCAGTGGTCAGTTGTGAAATTCTTGGGTGGTCATATTCATGTGTAGCATAGAGTGTGACCTGGGATGACGCTTGGTTTCGAAAAGTAAAGAACTACGAAGGTATTTCAGAGAAAAGTGTGCTGAAATCACAGCCTCCTGTTTACCAGATACTATTTGAATACTTCTTGAGCGATCGCACCTGATTTTTTTATCACCAGGCTGGATATTTAGGGACGTATCTCTTCGCTTGCTGCAGTCAGTGTGTATCGCTGAGACATGTCACGAATGTGGCAGCAGCGGAAAGCAGTGCCCACACTCGCTCACGGCGCTGCCGGGGAGAAGCCAGGCAGGCTCCCGGAGGCTGAAGTCGGGGTGTTGGCTGGGGTCTAGCTGGTGCTTGGAGAGGGTGAACTCGGGGAGAATTCAGTTCCTTGTGGTTGCAGGACCGAGACCCCCGCTTCCCGGCCGGCCGCCAGCCCTCAGTTCCCAAAGGCAGCCGCACTCCCTGCCCTGTGACCCCTCCACCTTCCGAGACGGCGCGGGCGCTGGCGTGGACTCGCTCCTGTGCCGAGTCCCTCTCACGTCCCCTGTGCAGCCAGCCGGGAAAAGCTCGCAGCTGGTCTCGTGCGACCAGGGCAAGGCCACCCAGACAGCCTCCCTTGGTTTAAGGTCAGCTGGGCCGCGAAACAGAATCTAGTCGCAGGCGTGAAATCCATCACGTTCCCTCCAGAGGGCTGTCCGGAGGGCGGGAGATCTTGGCGTTCATCTTAGAGTTCTTCCCACCACACTTACGAAGCACAGACTTAGCGAGGGTGCAAAGGAAGACGTGGATTTGGGTACACACGCCGTCTATTTGGGAACCGGTCCCGGTTAGCACCGTGGAGGAGTGCGGAAGTGAGAGAGGGAGAGAGGGAAGTCGGGGCAGGGCTCAGTCCTCGGGCGACCGTCCGAGAGGGGGCAGTGCAGGCCTCAGAACTGTCCTGTCCCATCCCCCTGCCCCCCCAGAGGGCGAGGGCAGCTCAGGAGGCCCGGGTGCTACGTGAGGGCAGAACGTGGCTCAGAGAACAGAGAGGGCTCCTGGCCTGAGACCCAGGGCGACACTGGTGTGTGCGTTCCCGGTCCACTGTCGGCGGTCACTGAGTGCTGGGACTCACCCCGATCATCTTTCAGTCCCGGAGTTCAGCCCCGGGGGAGTGAGGGTTTTAGTTGTCATTTTGCCCACTTGGTGGTTTGTCTAAAATTATTCTCCTGGCGGACGGTGGCCTGGGTTTACTTGCGTTGTCACCACTCGCCCGTCGTGTGCAAAGGAAGTCACTAGCCACGCCCCTCTTGTGTTACTCGCGGTCCCTTGGAGTCCACGGTTTGAACAACCTGGGGAGAAACAGTTGCCAAGGCGACCTGGGATACAGTGATCAGGGTGATAGTCCGTGCGGGCAAATGGCAAAGGCCCTGCGAGTCACCACGGGAGGTCCAGGCCAGCTCCCGCGGGGCCACCAGGAGCCCACGTCCACGAGGACAGCCCCGTGTGAGGAGCGCGCTTCCGTGGTCAGTGCTTGCCCGCTCAGGACGCCATGTGAGCCCCCCTCCACCTTTGCAGTTGGTGGGAGCACGGTCATACCGGGGTCGTTAGGACGCTGGGGTTTGGGGTCAGCCCTTCCTGAGACTTTAAAGCCGGGGGTCTGCTGTGCTGCTTGTGGGAGCGTCTCGGCTTAACTAAGCGAGTTCTTCCTGGGCTCTGTCTGCCTTCTTCGTAGGACTATCGGAAAGGCCAGATCGGACGGCATAGCCAAGCACCCGTGATGTCCCAGAACTCTGTGTCGTCTCGGTGGCCGCCGAGGACAGGCGTGTGACATGATGCCATTATCATCCCTTGGCAGTATGCTGACGAGGGAACAGAGACGTGACCTGGCTCGCCCGAGGTCACGGCGTAGAGCTGTGACCAGAAGCCCATCCCAGCTCTGGGCTGTTACCTTCCCTTCCACCTGCCCGGGCATCCTCAGAGCCCACACCTTCCGCTCTGTGGGCTCCCCGGGGGGGGGGGGCACTGGCCTCTTCTCTCTCTGCCCCCAACTCGCGGGCCGCCACGGACACCCCGTGAACAATGGAGCCTGGCCACCCCCCGTCCGCGGCTCCCAGACCCCTCCCTGTGTAATGCTTCACCGTCGTCAAAGGCGACAGAAGCCGCAGCAGCGGTCAAGGGCCCCGGCATCGATCTCCTGTGAAATTACAGAGGAAAACGGATGACCCAGGGCTTTTTTATTGGCACCGCGCCCCGGGTCCAGACAGATTCTAGAAAAATTTAGCTCTTAAGGTTTAATTCAAAGGGCCCTTGCAAACCGTGGGTGGGGGAAAATGAGTCGCTTCGTACCAGGAGGTAATGATGATGAATGCCGTTCGAAAGTTTGAATTCCAGGCATTGGACCTTTCTGTAATAGTTCATCCGAGTTCGTTAGGAGCTCTAAGAGGTTCCCAGTCCTTGGCCCCAGACGGGTCATTCGCAGTTTCCCTGCGGGATCACACTGTGGTCTGGTAATATTCAAACACTATTTACTGATAGGACGAGATCCACTCTACGTTATTGTACTAGGTGCATGCTAATAATTGGGTGCTGTGTAATCATTTTCTTTTTTTTTTTTTTTGCTGTCTCTTTATTTTTTGGGTGTGTGTGTGTGTGTAAATAATGCCTGAATCCAATTTTGTTTTAGAGACTCAGAGACCAGCAGCATCAGCAGGAAAAGAGAATGAGAGAGTGTTCCTTCCACGGTGTCCTCCCACCGGCCCCAGCCCACCCTGCTCCCGGCTGCAGCCCCCGTCGGTGGAGGAGGCGGAGTGCTTTGCCCGCGTGCTGCCCCCGGGCATAGATGTGTACGTGCGCACGTCCAGAAACCAAGGGGACTTCTTCCCAGAAATAGGATCATCCCGTAAGATCTGCGCCCCTTGAAATGGTGAGCTCTCTCCATTTTAACTGAATACGATGCCCTTGTTTCATTCCTTTTCAAAGGTTTTAATGTTATTTGATGCTCTTTACTGTATCTGATGGACCACAGGTTAAAAAAAAAAATGTTATTGATTTTATTCAGGGAATATTGCTTTTAGTCAAGTCTGGTGGGGCCAGCGGATTAGGGGTGGGCTGTCATTGGAAGGTGGTTTGTTACTCACAGTTCCCGAGAGGGTGGGGGTGGGCACAGCCCTCCACGCCAGCCAGGGCCACACGGGGAAGCCCCAGGTCGGTCCGGAGGCAGAGGGAACAGAGGGACACATGGGGTATTTACTGCGGTTTTGTTTTTTTTTTTTTTTTTCTTTTCATTTTTCCGAAGCTGGAAACAGGGAGGCAGTCAGACAGACTCCCGCATGCACCTGACTGGGATCCACCCGGCATGCCCACCAGGGGGAGATGCTTTGCCCCTCTGGGGTGTTGCTCTGTTGCGTCCAGAGCCATTCTAGCACCTGGGGCAGAGGCCACAGAGCCATCCCCAGCGCCCGGGCCATCTTTGCTCCAGTGGAGCCTTGGCTACGGGAGGGGAAGAGAGAGACAGAGAGGAAGGAGAGGGGGAGGGGTGGAGAAGCAAATGGGTGCCTCTCTTGTGTGCCCTGGCCGGGAATCGAACCCGGGACTACTGCACACCAGGCCGACGCTCTACCGCTGAGCCAACCGGCCAAGGCTTTACTGCGGTTTTTGTGGAGTGGAAATGTTGAGGCAGGTGGGCAAGCTAAGGGCGCTCAGGAGTGGATAGTTGGTGTAGCTTCAGTGGTCTCTGAGACGGAGGGGTGGTCCCTAATTGTCCGATACCTGGCCCTGGGGTGGTTTAGGGCAGAGAGAATGTCAGTTTGATGTGTGAGAGTTCAATGAGGGCAGTGGTTGGGAGTGTGGGCTCTGGATTGGTTGGTTGGCATGTGAAAGGCATGTTGTGGGCAAGTTGTTTGTCATCTTCAAAAGTTAACTCACCCTGGCACAGTGGATAGAGCGTCAGACTGGGATGCAGAGGACCCAGGTTTGAAACCTTGAGGTCACCAGCTTGAGTATGGGCTCACCAGCTTGAGCACAGTGTCTCTGGCTTGAGTGTGGGATCATAGACATGACCCCATGGTCACTGGCTTGAGCCCAAAGGGTTGCTGGCTTGAGTCCGAGGTCACCGGCTTGAGCACAGGCTCATCTGGTTTGAGCAAGGCTCACCAGCTTGAGCCCAAGGTCGCTGGCTTGAGCAAGGGGTCACTTGCTCTGCTGTAGCCCCTCGGTCAAGGCACATATGAGAAAGCAATCAATGAACAACTAAGGAGCCGCAACAAAGAATCAATGCTTCTCATCTCTCTCTCCTTTCCTGTCTGTCTGTCCCTATCTGTCTCTCTCTGTGTCTCTGTCTCTGTCACACACACACACAAAAGTTAGCTAACCCTACCCTGGCTGGTTGGCACAGTGGTAGAGTGTTGACCCGGCGTGTGAAAGTCCTGGGTTCTATTTCTAGTCAGGGCACACTGGAGAAGTGACCATCTGCTTCTCCTCCCCTCCCCTTTCTCTCGCTCTCTCTCTTCTCCTCCTGCAGTCATGGCTTAATTGATTTGAGCACATTGGCCCCGGGTGCTCTGCCTCAGGCACTAAAAATAGCTTGGTTGCAAGCATGGGCCCCTGATGGGCAGTGCATCGGCCCCAGACAGGGGTTGCCAGGTGGATCCTGGTCGGGGCACATGCAGGAGTTTGGTCTGTTTCTCTATCTCCCCTCCTCTCATTAAAAAAAAAAAAAAGTTAGCTAACTCTGGGAGAGCAGTCCCTCCTTGGGGACCACAAGATGGTAAAGCATCATAAAATATACAGAAAATAAATGGCATCATTAATACAAATCTCCCTCCGTCTGCTGAGCATTTGGTTGTTTGCGGTTTGTTCTTTCGCTGACCTCCCAGAGCGTGGAGATGAGCCAGGCGGCGGATGTGAAAAGATTCTTATCGATTGAAAGGTGACATACACATTATGGGAAGTTAATAGCATCTCTGCCGCCCGTTGCTGAAGACGCTAGGACCGTGGTGTCCTCCTCTGTCCTCCGCGGTGTAGGCGCCGTAATCTACCTGGTTAGTAAGGCGGGGCTGGGTCAGCCTTACCCCCGGCTGTGCGGGTCGCCCGCGTTCATTTCACGGAGTCCCCACAGCATTGCTCCTTGTGAGGCCCTGTCCCCATCTTCCGGGTGAACCTCGAAGACTCTGACGACTTGAAGTGACGTGTCCAAGGTCCTTCAGTTCCTGAGACAAAAAGCCAGCTGTGGTTCTGAACGCAGCTTTCTCCGGAGGGCCCTGGAATCCTCCTACACGGGGCTGACCTCCCTGGTTCCGACACTCTCGCTCTTCTGTCCCCCGCATTGAGGAGCTGACCGACCCCGTCTGTACGTCAGCCCCGCCTTTGCCTCGGGGCTCACTGGGTAGCTGAAATAACACCTTAGTCTTTAGAGACTGACTTCTGACGAGATTTCACAGTGTCACGGTGCCCCGGCCAAACGCCGAGGTCACCCTGGAGCCCGGTCTGTCCCTGGGGTCCCCCACTGCCTGCCCAGACCGTCCCCGGATGCTGGTGGCCTCCTGGGTCCCCTGCGATGATTCTAGCCGTTTCTGCACGTCCCACCTCCCCTCCCTCCCCCTCCCCTCCCTTCCCAGCCTCCCCCTCCAGCCCGGATCCCAGGGGCAGCTGCTGGCTTATGTCATGACCCACTTCCTGCTGAGCCCTCTGAAAGCTCTGGGCGCCTGCCAACCTGTGCTTCTCCCACGTCAGCAGTAGCTCCGTCCCCGGGTGCCACCCTGGATGCGGGCCCCGCCCCCGCCGCCACTCAGGCTGAGGCAGCCATGTCCCCAGCTGTGAACTGGCTCTTGTCCTGACGCTCTCGCCACCTCTGGGGGCAGATAAAGCCCCTCGCTCAACGCCCTCATTGGGGACTGTCGCTCACTGCGATGCTACTCTTGCCTCTGCAAGCCTGCAGAGCAGAACTAGGGTTTGCTAGACGGCGTTTCCTCCTCGCGGACTGTGGCCCGGCCAGCAGAGGCGTTTGGCAGGTAGCCTCTCCCTGGTGTTTCCAGTGGGCGTGATCAGCACCGTTTCTAGCCGGGCGGCACTGAGGTCAGGGGTCACCCAGGCTGCAGGGCAACGGCTAACGGCCGCTCACCGTCAGCCTTGTTCTTCCCGGACTCTGTCTCCCCCAGGGCACGCATGAACCTCCAGTCCTGCTGGGCTGACGTCAGCGCCGAAGTCATCCGACCTGTCCTGAGGCAGGAAGGTGGGGACCAGGACCCTCGGGACTCGCTGAGGCCAGCCTGCCGGGGTGCACGGAGCTCGGGGGGCACCTCCCAGGTCGTGACTCTCACTTTCACGTAGGAAACTCGCTCTGGCCACCCTGTGACGTGAACCCTGTCTGGGACAGGCGGGCTGTCAGAGGACGGTGCGTGTGTGAACCCCGGGGTGAGGGTGCTCGTCAGCACAGGACAACGGAGAAGCCGTAGAAGCTGGTGGAAAGGCGCCGAGCGGGGTGACGGGGAAAGGCGCTGAGCGGGGTGACAGAGAAAGGCGCTGAGCGGGGTGACAGGGAAAGGCGCTGAGCGGGGGTGACGGGGGGAAAGGCGCTGAGCGGGGTGACGGGGGGAAAGGCGCTGAGCGGGGTGACAGGGAAAGGCGCTGAGCGGGGTGACGGGGGGAAAGGCGCTGAGTGGGTGACAGGTGGAAAGGCGCTGAGTGGGGTGACAGGGGGAAAGGCGCTGAGTGGGGTGACAGAGAGCTGGGTCTGGTCCTGCCTGGGCCTCCGGTGCTCATGAAGAGGCGAGGAGCAGCCAGGGGGCATCTCTTGTTGCCACCCCTGATGCCCAGGGCAGCGCTGCCCGGAGTGAGGTGCCCCACAGAGTGCCATGCCTGGGCCGTGTCCGGGCCCTGTGAAGAGTTGTGGGGAAACAGCCCGTGTGACTGGTGTGAGGGACTTCCTTCTTAGCAACTGGACATCTGAGTTTCAACATTCAGAAACTGTCATTCCTCACGACTGCTGGGAGCCCCCCGTGGGCAGGTCAGGGACACGTCCCCATGGAGAAGTAGCGCGAGGCTCTCCCGTACAGACCCGCCCCAGGTCTCCGAGCGAGCGGCAGACAGGGCAGCCGGTCAGGCGAACTCCTGCCAGAAGACCCGAGAGGTCTGAGCGCCTGAAATTCTTGGGGACGACCCCTGTTCTAAGTCTATCTTGTCCCTAGCCACCTCCTGCACTGTATTCAGCACACACGTCCTCGGCTGGGAAGGAAATCGACTCCTTAGTGAGAGAGACGGGGCCGTGAGGCGTGGCGGCTGTCACATCATCGGCGTCCGCGTCGTGACCTGCACACTGAAGCCCGTCGGGGGCTCAGGAGAGTCTGTGCTTGGCCTCCCGTCCGCCTTCTACCCACACGCATACCCCCTGCCCGAGCCGCTCTCCGCACCACGCTGGCCGTGCCTGCCCCAGGGAGCCTCCTCGCCCTCCGTGACCCTGCACGGCACAGGGAGCCCAGGCACAGCACGGCCGGCGAGCAGTGATGCTCTAATGGGCTTGGGCACCCAGGGGCCCCGTGCTGACAGGGCGGGGCAGCAGGAACCCACAGGAAAGCCAGGCTCCGCACCTGCCTCCCGGACCTGGGGGCTCTGATTCCAGGCCCTCTGCCCGTTCTGTGTGTGCCCAGTTACACTCCAGGCCAGTGGTCCTTTTCTGAGGAGAAGTCACCAGCCAGCCCTGGCCAGGTAGCTCAGTGAGTTAGAGCGTCGTCCCGAAGCACAGAGGTTGCCGGTTTGATCCCCGGTCAGGGCACATACAGGAGCAGATTGATGTTCCTGTCTCTCTTTCTCTCCCTTTTTCTCTCTAAAATCAATAAAATAAATATCAAAAAAAAGAAGGAAAGAAACCACCCATTAGCTCTGGCATCCCTCTGTGACTCCGGATTGGCCGTTGGGTCTGTGGCCCTCCGCTTTTGGCCTCATTCCGGACTCACGCCTGCTTTCGTCACCGGTGGTCATCTGCCCTTGGCCTTCCCCAGTCAGTGCTCCGGCCTCAGCGTCCACCCACATGTTCCTGCCGACGGGGAAGCCAGGGGGAGTTGTGGCAGCGACAGGTGCCACCCGACAGCCGCCCCGTTGGACCCTTCGTACGTAATCGGGGGATGTGTGGGTGATAAACACGCCCCAGCTTTGGGACACCATTTGTGCTCAACCTGCTTCTTTATCTCGAGACCAAGGTCGCGGACGCTCGTCCCGTCCGTATGCACTTTACAAAGCCCCCCTGAGCTTCGTGCCGAGCTGCTTGGTCGCCCCTCGCTCTGCTCTTTCCCACTGTGCCCCAGCGTTCACGGTCAAAACGTGATTTCCATGAGGCTCCGCGCGTGCCGCTGACCGCGGCTGACCTTCTCCATCGGCTCCGTTTTATCGTTTCTTCAATGCATTTTTCTTTCTTCTCCTGCCCGCCTCCCCCAACCGTCAGCTGAACAATGATCCACTGTGTCCACTGCTGACTCATCAGGATGGACCGGGGCAGGGAGGTGACCTGGAAAAGGGCCTGCAGTGCAGCGTGGAGCTGTCCCCCGTGTCCTCTTGGGCAGCCCATCGACCTTCTCTGCTCCTCGTCTGTTAAGCGCGAGGGCTGCACCAGCTCCTCTCTCAGCGCCTCCTCCCTGCTGCTCTGGGACGCTGGGGACGGGCTGCCTCCCAGGGGCCGGTCACCAGGCTCAACGCTTGCACCTGAGATACAGGCAGGCCGCCCGTCCCTGGGACTGGTGACAACAACAGAACCCCCAGTGGACACTTAGGGGCTGCGGCCTGTGAGCCGGGCACTGGGGTCAGCCCTTTCTGTGTCTGTGTGTACGATCTCATCAGACGCTGACAATCATCCCGTTGGGCAGTGGTCCCCAACCTTTTTTGGACCGGTTTAATGTCAGAAAATATTTTCATGGACTGGCCTTTAGGGTGGGACGGATAAATATATCACGTGACCGAGACAAGCATCAAGAGTGAGTCTTAGACGGATGTAACAGAGGGGATCTGGTCATTTTTTAAAAATAGAACATCGTTCAGACTTAAATATAAATAAAACCGAAATAATGTAAGTTATTTATTCTTTCTCTGCGGACCAGTACCAAATGGCCCATGGACCGGTACCGGTCCGCGGCCCGGGGGCTGGGGGACCGCTGCCATTGGGTGTTATCCTCACGCCTACGTGAGAGGCAGAGAAACGGAGACTCAGAGAGACGCCAGGTCGTTCCTCAGAGATGACGCAGCCAGAGAGCGGGGACGTGGGGATGTGGACTCCAGGCCGTTCTACCCCGGAAGGTGGAGAGCCTTCCTGGGTCAGCGATTCCAGCCGTGATTTCTGTGGAGAGCTGCGGCAAGGGTGGCCTCCGATGACCACGCTCCACACGTCCTTGGGGGGAGCGAGCAGCAGGGATCGGCCCCGACATACGCATAACCTGGCTAGGAAAAGGGTAAGGCACCGAGGAAGACCGCAGGAGGGGCGCGAAGGAGAAGAGGAAATTCCGTTCCAAACCCTGGAAAAAGCAAAGCCCGGCAGGCAGAGGCCTTCCCACAGCCTCGGAAGACGAGGAGGGAGTAATTGAAGATAAGACGATTATAAACCTCGCAGGCACTGGGCTAACCTCCATCACTCCGCAGGGGCAGGGGGGTCACCCAGGGCTGATGTTTCAATGGTCCGTGAACTCGAAAGACAATGAAGGCATTCAGCCAGTCCTGCGCCTTGGGAGGGAGCAATACAGTTCCCAGTGGGTTCATTCCGGGATACAATGTTGGGAGGGAGCAATACAGTTCCCAGTGGGTTCATTCCGGGATACAATGTTGGGAGGGAGCAATACAGTTCCCAGTGGGTTCATTCCGGGATACAATGTTGGGAGGGAGCAATGCAGTTCCCAGTGGGTTCATTCCGGGATACAATGTTGGGAGGGAGCAATGCAGTTCCCAGTGGGTTCATTCCGGGATACAATGTATCAGAACACTCCAGTGGGTTCATTCCGGGATACACTGTATCAGAACACTCCAGTGGGTTCATTCCGGGATACACTGTATCAGAACACTCCAGTGGGTTCATTCCGGGATACAATGTTGGGAGGGAGCAATGCAGTTCCCAGTGGGTTCATTCCGGGATACAATGTTGGGAGGGAGCAATGCAGTTCCCAGTGGGTTCATTCCGGGATACAATGTTGGGAGGGAGCAATGCAGTTCCCAGTGGGTTCATTCCGGGATACAATGTTGGGAGGGAGCAATACAGTTCCCAGTGGGTTCATTCCGGGATACAATGTATCAGAACACTCCAGGATCAAATTGTTGACTCAAATCAAATTCTCCAAATGAAATATTGAGTCTGCTATGGAAAGGGGAGAAGGGATGTAATTAATTCAGCGAACTTTTAAGTGCCATCTGTCCCCAGGTTGTTTAGAACCCTGAGCTGTCACCTGGAGGGACCGGGATTGACCCGTTTCACTCACCACCTGTATGTGACAGACTTGTCACATGTCGCACCAGTTACCCTGATATCTCCCACTTGGGGGATGCACACAAGAGGTGAGTGGCCGTAAGATTTTTGTAGCTGGGGCAGGGGCTTAGAAAAGGTAGACAAGATGGTTTTGAATTTAAGACGCATGAAGATTGCAGAAAACAGTAGGTGAAAAGTATAACTGAATTCCATAGAATGGAGGTGACTTCACAAGGCACCTCTCCTATGACAGACAGACCGTCTACTGAGACCAGGAGTGCCACCCTGTCTTCTGCTTCTAATACACCCTTTTATAAAGGTGATGTCTTGGTGGCCTGGGGTCCCTATAGACGTCCTAAGAGCAGCAACAGGACTCACTCACTACGTCCCTCTCGATTTATCTTGTCATTTCAGTTGCCCATTTAATACCTTTTCATTACAGATATTCTGCGTGGACAGAGATGAGAAAAATACTAGTGAGTTTATATATTAACTGTCAATCAAACCCCAAGGTTATCTGCTTTTATTTGACCATTTCTTATGGATATCGACAACCAGACATTGGCTCATCCCAAAAACCTTTGTCCTCCCGAATTTCTCTTTTCCCCTCATCCCATGCGATACATCCAGTAAGACGTGTCCTGATTCTTCTAAAATATACTCTCAGGGCCCCCGCCTCTCCCCCTCAGCACAGCCCTTGCCCCGGTCTCCAGGACGGCACAGTAGCCGCTGCCACTCTCCTGATTTCATCCTGTCCCGCGGCTAGTAGATTCTCTATAAAGAGCAGCCAGAATACACTAAAAGACACAATAATCATCATAATAATTTAAACAAAACGAAAAACAAACTCTCATTTCAAACAATGTAACCCTTTAAGGCTACTAACAGATTTCTCAGCAAAAACCTTTTTGGCTAGGGGAGAGTGGGATGATATGTTCCAAGCACAGGAAGGAAGGAAGGAAGGAAGGAAGGAAGGAAGGAAGGAAGGAGGGAGGGAGGGAGGGAGGGAGGGAGGGAGGGAGGGAGGGAGGGAAGGAAGGGGAGAAAGGAAAGAAAGAAGAAAGGAAGGAAAGAAGGAGGGAAGGAAGGAAGGAAGGAAGGAAGGAAGGAAGGAAGGAAGGAAGGAAGGAAGGGAGGAAGGGAGGGAGGGAGAGAAAAGAGAAGGAAGGAGGGAGGGAGGATACATTCCCTGGAAAAGCTTTCCTTCATTTCCGTGGCTGAGACAAAGACTTTCCCAAACAAAAGCTGAGGCAATTCATCACCACCAAACCTTCTTGACAAGAAATACTAGAGGGGGCTCTTCCAGCTGAAATGCAAGGATACTAATTCGTAACGTGAAAACATGGGAAAGTATAAAACCTCACCAGTGAAGGTTAAGCAGATAGTTTGAGTTCAGGCTATTCTAATACTGTAACAGTGGTGGATAAATCCTTTAACTGTAGTGGAAAGACAAAAAGACAAAGATATCAATAAAAACCATACCTATAATAATTTGTTAACGGATACACAATATAAAACAGGAAACATGAGTTCTGGAACATCAGAGCCGTAAAATCTGCATTGTGAGGGGATGAGAGTGAACCGGTTTTGCATGCCATTGAAGTGATCAGCTTAAAATAGAATGTAACAGCTATGAGACGTGTAAGTCTCGTGGTAATTGCAAAGCAACAACTTTCAGGTGATACCCTAAGTTAAAAAGAAAGAAACTTAAGCATATCACTACAGAAAATTATCAAATCACAAAGAAAGATAGTGAGAGAGAGAAAAAAAAAAACCCAAGGAATGACAAAGCAGCTTAAAAACCATTAACAAGGGGGCAAAAGTAAATCCTTACCCATCAATAATCACTTTAAATATAAAGGAATTAAATTTTTTTCAATAAAAATGGACAGAGTAGTAGAATGGATTAAAAAAAAAAAAGACGCAACTCCATGCGGCCTAAAGGAGACTCACTTCAGCCCTAAGGACACACAGGGACTGGAAGTTAAGAAATGGAAAAAGAAATCCCGTACAAATGGAAACCCAAAGAGGACAGGGGTAGCTGTATGTCCACAAGACAAAAGAGACTTTAAGTAAAAAACTGTAAAAAGAGACAAAGAAGTTCATTATGCAGGGATAAAAGGAAAAATTCAAGCGGATATAATCATCGAAAATGTATATAACCCACTTAGGAGCACCTAAATATATTAAGCAAATATTAATAGATCTGAGGGGGAAAGCAGATAGCAATGCAAAAATCGTAGGGGACCTCAACACCCCCCCTTTAAACAATAAATAGATCATCTAGACAGCAAGCCAATAGTGGAATAATCAGACTTGAATGACACTTTAGACCAGGGGTCCCCAAACTACGGCCCGCAGGCCACATGCGGCCCCCTGAGGCCATTTATCCGGCCCCTGCCGCACTTCTGGAAGGGGCACCTCTTTCATTGGTGGTCAGTGAGAGGAGCATAGTTCCCATTTAAATACTGGTTAGTTTGTTGATTTAAATTTACTTGTTCTTTATTTTAAATATTGTATTTGTTCCCGTTTTGGTATTTTTACTTTAAAATAAGATATGTGCAGTGTGCATAAGGATTTGTTCATAGTTTTTTTTATAGTCCGGCCCTCCAATGGTCTGAAGGACAGTGAACTGCCCCCCTGTGTAAAAAGTTTGGGGACCCCTGCTTTAGACTGAGGGCATCTGACAGACAGATAAGAACTTCCTATCCAATTGCCGCAAAATGCACATTCTTTCTCAAGCCCATACTTACAGTCCCCAGATTAAATCCTGGGACACAAAATGAGTTTTAACAGATTTAGGAAGACTGAAATTGCATTGTGTACCTTTTCTGATCATGATGCTAAGAAACGGGAGTTCTTAAGAGGAGAGAAGCTGGCAATTTCACAAGACGTGGAAACTAAACGACCCCACTCCTGAACTATCCATGGGTCACAGAAGAAGTCAGAAAGGGCCATCAACATTGATCTTGAGACAAATGGAAATGGAAACCCAACCCGCTAAATGTATGGGGTGCAGCCAAAGCCGTTCTAAGAGTGAAGTTAATAATGATAGTTGTCTACAGTAAGAGAAAAAAGGGTCTCAAAAAACACTCTTAACTTTTACCTCTCAAAGAAATAGAAAAAGAACAAATAACAAAGTTAGGAGAAGGAAGGAAATAACAAAGGTGAGAGAGAAATAAATAAAATGGAGACCAGAAAAACAATTAAAAAGTTCAACGAAGGTGAGAGCTGGTTTTTTGAAAAGATAAACAAAATAGACAAAACATTAGCTAGACTAAGGAAAAAAAAGAGAGATTTAAATGTATAAAGTGAGACGTGAAACAGGGGACATTACAACTGATATCACAGAAATACAAAGTTCCTAAGACACGGCTACAATGAACACATGCCAACAAATTGGATGGACACACGCAACCAAACGTGACTGAGTCATGAAGAAACAGGAAATGGGAACACATAAAAAACAATTGAGGAGACTGAGGGAGGAATCAAAACCCAACAAAGAAAAGCCCAGGGGTCAGATGGCTTCACCGGTGATTCTACCAAACACTGAAAATACAATTAATGTCAATCCTTTTCATACTCTTCCAAGAAATTGAAAAGGAAGGCACACTTTCAAACTCATTTTTTTTTTTAACCAGGTAAGCATTACCCTGATACCAACGCCACACCAGGATACTACGAGAAAAGAAAATAGGCCCTGGCCGGTTGGCTCAGCGGTAGAGCGTCGGCCTAGCATGCGGAGGACCCGGGTTCGATTCCCGGCCAGGGCACATAGGAGAAGCGCCCATTTGCTTCTCCACCCCTCCGCCACGCTTTCCTCTCTGTCTCTTTCTTCCCCTCCCGAAGCCAAGGCTCCACTGGAGCAAAGATGGCCCGGGTGCTGGGGATGGCTCCTCGGCCTCTGCCTCAGGCGCTAGAGTGGCTCTGGTCGCAACATGGTGACGCCCAGGATGGGCAGAGCATCGCCCCCTGGTGGGCAGAGCGTCGCCCCATGGTGGGCGTGCCGGGTGGATCCCGGTCGGGCGCATGCGGGTGTCTGTCTGACTGTCTCTCCCTGTTTCCAGCTTCAGAAAAATGAAAAAAAGAAAAAAAAAAAAAAGAAAATAGACCAATATCCCCGATGAACAGAGAGGTTAAGCTTCTTCGACAAAATCCTAGCCAACCAAATTCAACAGCACATTGAAAGGACCCTATGTCATGAGTGAGTGAGAGTTATCCCTGGGATGCAAGAGTGGTTCAGCGTATGCACAGAAATAAATGTGATGTACCAAATTAACAAGAGGAAGGATAAAAGTCAGATCATCTCAGTACGATGCAGAAAGAGCATTGGACAAAAATCAAAATGGAAAACTCTAACATCAGTCAATAAATGCAACTTTGTGAGATGAACATGTTAAGGAACTTGATCACGGTCACCATTGCAGCATGGATACATGTGTGTCAGGTCATCACATTATATAATTTCACTTGATACCTTTTTAAGTTGTGAATTATATCTCAATCACTCTGGGGGTGAAAAGAAAAATAATTCTGGGTAGCTTTCAGTAATAAAAAACTATTAATGAGAGTCAACTCACTCCGTGCCTTACGCTTACTCAACAATGATTATTTCCAGAGCACTTTGAAACCCGACTGTGACGTACCAAATCCTGCAGATACCGTCTTCCTGGCTCTCTGCTGTCTGGGCACCCTGGGTTCTGTCCCTGCCCGGGCCTGGCCACTTTCCCTCCCTCTGCAGGGCGGTGCGGCCTCTCCTCGGATGTCTGGACGCCCTTGGTTGACCTCTGCTCCTTCAGATCTTATCTCCATCACCACTTCCTGGGGGGGGAATCTCCCCAGACCTCCCTGTGTGACCCATTTCCTGGCCCCCCACATTCACAGAGTCTGCCTTTCCTCCTGAGCCCCCACCCACCCTCTCCGTTCCGCGGTCCGCGTTCACGGCTGTGGCTGCATCACAAATGAGAGAGATGGTTTGCTCGCCACCATTTCTCCAGCCACCTGGCCCCAGAGCGTGGCCCCGTCCTGAGGAATAAAAGGGGAGGGGAGACAGTGAGGGGGGGGGACGCTCGCCCTTCCTCTGACCACACCGCCTCCTGTAGCTGCACAGGAGACACTGGGCGGGGGACTTCTCCATGTCATTTCTCTGTGTTACTATCTTCTGAGCCTGACTGCAAAGAAATTATGTAACTCCAACCTTCGCTGAAACATTCCCGAACAGTCCCTCTTGCCAAACTGTGACTGATTTCTAAACTCGGTATTCCGAACGTGGAAGGGGCTGCCCGGAAGGTCAGCCCGGTGCCTGCCCGTGCGGGAGAATGTGGGGACCTGATAAAGTTCTGCTGTGTGTGTGTGCGTGTGTGTGTATGCGCGCGTGCATGTGAATGAAGGTGAGTCTAAAGATATTGAGGCTCCGAAAGTGGACTTTGTGGCTGGTGATTACCAACTTGTAGTCAATCACATCAATGAGTTTGCCGGCTAATTGCTGAATTTTGTACCTGAATGTGGCACGCACCACACACACACACACACACACACACACACACACACAGTTTACACCTGTGTCTCAGCTCGGGCTTGAGGGCCTGCCACAGGAATGTATCTGTGCTGATTTCTCCGTCTGTCTCTTCGCCGGGGAGATGTGTTTGCTGTGGGAATTGTCACCACGGTTGTTCTGGGAGCCTTCGAAGTGTGGACGGATAACTCCTTCCTCGGTCACTCCTTTCTTGTGTGTCTAAGGTCAGCATCCGCACGCGCAGTGGGGATGGTCAGCACTCTCCCTTCGAGCGGACCAGTGGGGATGACACTGAGGAGAAGCCTGTGAAGGGAGGGTTTTTTATCTTCTGTGTGTGGAATGTATTAAGTTTCCAGCCCTCCGGGATATTTTAGAAAGGCCCAGAATCTAGGGGAAGATGCCTCCAAGCGGGCGTCGTGGGGCCTGACGTGAGGACTTTGGTCTGGGAGGAGGGGCGCTCTCCGGAGAAGGCGGTCAGCCCGAGGAGGAGGCATTTCAGCGGGTCGGCGGCTTTCCTGGGACGGCTCGGAGGGAGGCTCTGTGGAAATCCACCCCTGGAACTTTTCTTCGTGGGGACTTACTTGAAAGCCGTTGCCTGAGCAAGCCACATTATCTCTCAGGCTTCAGTCGGGCCTGGGGGGAAGAAAAAGAAGCGAGGATGAACATACACATAATAAATAGATGAACCGCCTAGCATCTGGGGCCCGCACTGCCTCCCTCGCTCAGTGGGGCCCAACTAATCCTTTCGGAAGCGAGGTCCCTAAATGCAGGGTGAGACCAGCTGGAAAATTATCTGGGTGTCGGCTGGGGAGCTGCCGTTCCCGCGCTGCCCTCGCCAAGGAGAAACGCAAGCGTCTGATGAATAATTTTTTCAAAACGTGCGCCTGCTGCTGCTGCCGGCCCTTTTCACGTGTGATGTTCTCTCTTGGGGGGGGGGAAGGGGGGGAAATTGAAAGGGTTTATTCATCTCTTTTTTTTTAATCAAAATATTCAACAAGATTGTGGTTAGCTCACATGGCCACGTCTTTAAATAGCCTTCCGTAGTCCAGAAGAAGCCGCGCCACGTTCAGTTTCCACCACACTTGGGTCTCTCTCTCTCTCTCTCTCTCTCTCTCTCTCTCTCAGCTCAGGGGGGTTTCGGGAAAAGAAGGGGGACGTGTCGGCACGGAGACCTAAACATCTCAGGCGTGACGGCTCCCAGCACAGCAAGCGTCAGGGACAGGGACGGGGACGGAAGGGCGGCGACTGCTTTTAGCCGGTGTTCTGCGCCCTGTCCGGGGATGGACACCCCCTTTCCCGAGGGTCTCCTCTCCTTGTAGCGGCTTGGCTGCCCCGCTGCTGCCCCGGGATGGACACCCCCTTTCCCGAGGGTCTCCTCTCCTTGTAGCGGCTTGGCTGCCGCCGGATGCGCTCTGCTTCTGTCTTAGCCTCTCGGCATCTTCCGTCAATAACTCCCGCAAACCCCCCAGAATTTCATCTCGCCGGCCTGACGTGGGTCACACGCTTGTCTCTGGACCGGTGACAGTGGCCAAAGTGGATAGGAGGTTGTCATTGTGCAGGTCTGAGACACAGGGCACACCTGGGAGCTGGGGGTGGGGGGAGCAAGAGCCAGTCAGTCGCACAGGGACCCCAAGTGGGGGAGGTGTGATTTCCTGAAGGAGGGTCACGCTGCCCCTTCCGGAAGCAGGAATGGGTGCAGGACCGGTAAAGCCAGAGCTGCCTACCGTGGGAGATGGCGCGAGTGTGTCCTGCCTGAGGGAGGCCACGAGCCCCGTGGTGAGGCTTTGCCAAGGCTCCGATGAGGAGAGGGGGACACTTCCCTGCCCCTTGGTTGTGGGCGGGGCCGTGTGACTGGCTTCAGGAATGAGACTTTGTGGAAGTGACGCAGAGACGTGAGAGGCCCCCACTGGATTGGCCTGGCTGCTGTACCTGTGGTGCCACAACGAGACGGTCCCACCAGTTCCTCAGAGGGAGGGTGACATAGCTCCCCAGGGTCATCGTCTCCATGACCCAGTCCCCCTGAGCTCTGCCTCCAGGACTCGCCCAGTAAACGCCGCGTATGAGTCCTGGGAAGAGCCACGTCCGGGAGAAGCAGGTTGGCTCCAGAGTGGTCATCGAAAAGGCTGAAGTCACTTGCGGCCCAAGTTCGAGTGCCCGCGGGGTCAGCAGCAGCTCATGGAATGTGAGAGGGGCGAGAACCCCCGCAAGGCACCGAGGTGTGTTCTCTTTTGAGTGCGAGCGGATTCCGAGCTAGGGCCTGCTTGCACCTGACTTTCCCGCCTGCTTCGAGCCCAGTCAGGTCTCAGGCAGAATCTCACACACACACACACTCTCACACACACACTCACACACGCACACACCCAAGGCCACCAACTTCTATCCGGTGTTGGCAGACATCTGCAGTCACTCCTGTTCAGAAACCAGAAGTGAACGTTCACGAGCAGGGTCAGGAGCTGCGGTGGAAAACTGAGCACAAGTAGGCCCACCTGGATTCTCGTGTCACCTGCCTGGGTGACGTCCCCGGGCGAAGCCTTGTCCCCCTCCTGTGAGCACAGCCCCATGGCGACAAAGAGTGCATCTTCCGTCAGCTCTGAAAACCGTAGATCACGTTTCTGTGCTTCCAGTCCGGCTGGCTCTCTCTCCATCTTCCCCTCCCCCCTTCTTCTGCAGAGAGCCTTCCACGGGTGCCACACAGCAGCGCGAGAACACCCGTGGGCCGCCGCGTGGGCCTCCCGGCACAACCGTCCTTCCGAGGTCCAACAACCCAGAGCTCAGCGGTCACTGGTTCCTCCCACGTGGGCTGTGCGTTGGCCGTGGGGAAATCCCCGAATGCAGTGACAGTCGGGAAGACCTCTGAGTCGCCGCCCACAGGGAAACGCACGAGTTCGGGGTAGGTGGGGAGCGTGAGTGGCCCGCCAGGGGGATGTTTCCCGCGGCTTTGAGGTTCAGGAGCCCCTGTGTGCCCGCTGTAGCCACGGGAGTCCTTGCGTCCCTGGCTCCCTCCTCCGGGGAGTGGTGCCAATAAGGAGGAGTCTGTCCTTGGCACCGACTTCAAGGAGGCGTGAAGGCAGCTGCTCTGAGCAACCCTGTGCTCCGTGGGGGCGGGGCTGGGGCGGGGCCGGGGGCGGGGCAGGTGGAGAGCAACCCTGTGCTCCGTGGGGGCGGGGCTGGGGGCGGGGCCGGGGCCGGGGGCGGGGCAGGTGGAGAGCAACCCTGTGCTCCGTGGGGGCGGGGCTGGGGGCGGGGCCGGGGCGAGGCAGGTGGAGAGCAACCCTGTGCTCCTTGGGGGCGGGGCCGGGGGCGGGGCCGGGGCGGGGCCGGGGCGAGGCAGGTGGAGAGCAACCCTGTGCTCCTTGGGGGCGGGGCTGGGGGCGGGGCCGGGGCGAGGCAGGTGGAGAGCAACCCTGTGCTCCTTGGGGGCGGGGCCGGGCGGGGCCGGGGGCGGGGCAGGTGGAGAGCAACCCTGTGCTCCTTGGGGGCGGGGCCGGGGCCGGGGCCGGGGCAGGTGGAGAGCAACCCTGTGCTCCGTGGGGGCGGGGCTGGGGCCGGGACCGGGCCGGGCCGGGGCAGGTGGAGAGCAACCCTGCGCTCCTTGGGGGCGGGGCCGGGGGCGGGGGCGGGGCCGGGCAGGTGGAGAGCAACCCTGTGCTCCTTGGGGGCGGGGCCGGGGCCAGGGGGGGGGGGGAGGGGGCTGGGGGCGAGGGCGGGGCCGGGGCAGGTGGAGAGCAACCCTGTGCTCCTTGGGGGCGGGGCTGGGGCCGGGGGCGGGGCTGGGGCGGGGCTGGGGCGGGGGCGAGGCAGGTGGAGAACACCGGGGAACGTGCTCCTCGGAGCCGGGGACGTCAGCAACGAGGCCACGCTCACCGGCCCTTTCTGAACGTCACGTTGGATCCCTGCTGACCCCGGGGGTGGGGGGCCGGAGGGTCTCACAGGCGCCACAGCTCCCCGCTGACACCCCTTATCCAGGAGGCGGGGGTCTTGCATCCAAGAGCGCAGCTGGCGTGCGACTCTGTGGAAACGAGACCACGGTTAACTGTCACTGGCAGGCACGCTGGGTCCCTCGGTGCCTTCGATGGCACACAGTCTGTGGCGGAAAAGATGGATGAGTCGCGTTCCTGTTGCGGTTTTCTTTCTTTTTCTTGTCTGTTTTCTGTGTTTTTTTTCCTTCTTCTTCTACCAGGTCGGCCTCAAGCCGAATCGGAAAGTAAGGGGTGAAGGCGACGTCACCTGGGGGTCGCGTTTCACAGGTTATGGGAGTATTTTCCCGTCTTTGACTCACAAATCGAGGAAGGCGGGCGCCGGGTGCCACCTGACAGCAGCTGGTAGGAAAGCGGGTGAAAGCTCAGAGAGGCCAAGCAAGCTGCCTGGTGACACACAGCAGGTTAAATGGAAGTGAGAACTGGAACCCGGGTCCACCCCTCCTGTCCAGGGACTCTGCCTTCAGGCTCGCGTCTCTCTGTTTCCGAGCGCCCCTGGCCATGCTGCGCTCATCACTGCAGCCTGTCGGGGACGCCCGGGGCCACCAGACCCCAGTTCTGTTCCTCAGTGTTTCCCATTGCTACTTCAGGCCAATGTATCCTGTCTTGAAGGCCTGTTCTCTGCAAAGGGGTGAGTTCAACATCAATTGTTGGATATTTTGTTTCTAGAAGTGGAAGTAACATAGGCTCGGGGCTCACCTGCCTCAGGGACCAGGACAGACGTGCTAATGAGTGGAATCATCTTGGGGTCAATACTAGGGAGCGGTGGGGACTGTGGCAGACCAGAGAGAGCGTGTGTCCTGTCACAAGGGCATGGCTGGCACTCGGTTCCAGCTGACGGCGGCCTGGGGCACAGCTGGCCCTGTGCTGCCAGAGCGTCCGGTTTGTTCTCCACAGGCCAAAAAAATGGAAAGTCTGGACTTGTCTGTGTGATTGTCCTATATTTTAAAACATTGGGCCAGTCTCACAACACACCTGTGACTGTCAGTGGGCATGTCCTGGGCTGGCCTGTGTCCTTTGACCCGGGGACACGGTAAGAAAGACCCACTCTAGGTGGCCTGCTATGGACCCATGGGGACAGACCTAGGGACGGAGGACCCTGGTGGCCGGGAGACTCGGACACACGTCAGGGACGGGGAAGGCGCTGGAGACATTCCCTCTGGCGGAGAGCGTCCGGGATGGGCCGTCGGGTGGAAGAGGGTAGACACTCATTCTGCACAGCAAACTCATTCTGCACGGCCTTAGGCGGCGGCTGCTGGGTTACACAGTTTAGACACCAGAGGTACCTTCCCCTCCTTCCGCCCTCCTCATCCCTTCCCTTAGAACCACGCCTTAGGCTCTCAGGGTGGATGGATTTAATCCTTTGAAATGCGAATGTCCTAGGGCCAGCAGGGAATGCTGGAGGCCTCCGAGCCTCTCGGGTCACTGTTGTATGTTCTTCCGTGTGGTTCTGAGCCTCTCGGGTCTCTGTTGTATGTTCTTCCGTGTGGTTCTGAGCCTCTCAGGTCTCTGTTGTATGTTCTTCCGTGTGGTTCTGAGCCTCTCGGGTCTCTGTTGTATGTTCTTCCGTGTGGTTCTGAGCCTCTCAGGTCTCTGTTGTATGTTCTTCCGTGTGGTTCTGAGCCTCTCGGGTCTCTGTTGTATGTTCTTCCGTGTGGTTCTGAGCCTCTCGGGTCTCTGTTGTATGTTCTTCCGTGTGGTTCTGAGCCTCTCGGGTCTCTGTTGTATGTTCTTCCGTGTGGTTTTGTGTTTGTTCTCATACCTGTGTGGGGCCGTGAAAACCGCCGTGAGCTGCGGGGCCTCATTAAAACAGGTCGCAGGCCAGTGTCTGGGGGTTTGCCCTTTCTGCTGCAGGTGACGTGAATAGTTAAGATCATCTGGGATGTTCTCTTAATGCTCCTAAAACAGCAAACTTCTCTACTCGGCTACCACCCGAAAAAAAATTATCAGTAGGGGTTGTAAATAAAAAAGAATTCTCAGATCAGATGAATTTGGGGAAACACTGGGTTAAGCAAAGTTTAAAAGCTCCTCCCTCCCAGAACCTTGAATAAGCTAATATAAATTAGGAACGAAAGAAAAACAAACAAAAAGAGGCATTTCCATTTGAAAAACCATTTCCAAAATGGAACCGGGAAACTTTCTCCTGAGGGTCTTCATGTCTCTCTCTTTGGGAGGGTGCAAACTTCAGCGTGTGACTGGTCTGAAAAATGACCAGATCAGCCCAAAACAACAAGGTGACAATGCTTTAGTTCCGAACTCACCGTGTGAAAGCCACTGGACCGGAGCTGGGAACGATATCCACTGAGGACCTATCATGTGCTCGAAGGCCCGAGAGGCACAGTTAATAGTCTTTGGAGGAAACTGGCAGCCGGCTGAGTGGGGCGGGAGGGGGGAGTGTTTGCATGGCTTTCCTCCCCGGGGGGTGATTTTCTGTGAATTCCTAAAGGCTTTAAGTGACTCCGGGGTTACTCACCGTTTCATCTATAAAGCCCACGCGGCCACCAACAGTCAATTGCTTGACCATTTTGATTAAAAACAATTACCGCAGACTTTGTTTGCTGCTAAATGCTAATTTCCCTGGAGAAACACATCTGCTTACCTATAAAGTCTGGGCCGTAAGCCTTCTGAGGCAGAAGGAAACCTTGGGCCATTTCAAATAAGAAAGGAGCTGGGTTGGGTGTGGGGGGTGGGGACAGGGGAGAGGCCAGCTGTGGCTCCGGAAAGGGGCGTCTGGGGCGGCACCCCCAGCAGTTCTGCCGGTGACTCTCGGGCCCCCTGAGCCACCTTGCTTATCTGACTTTGAGCCCAGCCGGACCTCGGGACCACGCCTGTTCCCACGCACCTGTGTGAACTGATTGGATTCACCATGTACTTGTCGGTAAAGCGAAGACAGTAAAACTTAGTCCGAGTCACTCGGTGCTGGAGGCTGTGACAAGCGTAACAGGCAGAGACACGGAGTCCAGGGCTGGACAGCCCGCGGCACGGCTGCCGTTCATCAAGTCGGCTTCCGGTGTCGGTGTCCTGCTCTGCGAGGCTCACGGGGAACGCGCGGCCTCGTGGCTGCAGGACAGCGGCCCCCCTCCAGGCAGCGCGTCTTCATTCTGAGCAGGATGGAGAGGGGTGCTCGCCGGGAGGTCGGTCCTGCCGGCTGAGTCTGTCCGCTCCTTATGGGGAAACCAACGGCTCTCTCTGCAACCCCTCTCACGGTTTATTCCGCTTATACCCACACTGGCCAAAAGAGCTGGGTCACAAAGCAACTCCTGTCTCAAGGAAGTCTGGGGAGGAAAGAGTATCTTTTTTTTTTTTTTTTTTTTGTATTTTTCTGAAGCTGGAAACAGGGAGGCAGTCAGACAGACTCCCGCATGCGCCCGACAGGGATCCACCTGGCACGCCCACCAGGGGGCGATGCTCTGCCCATTCGGGGCGTCGCTCTGTCGCGACCAGAGCCACTCTAGCACCTGGGGCAGAGGCCAAGGAGCCATCCCCAGCGCCCGGGCCATCTTTGCTCCAATGGAGCCTCGGCTGCAGGAGGGGAAGAGAGAGACAGAGAGGAAGGAGAGGAGGAGGGGTGGAGAAGCAGATGGGTGCTTCTCCTGTGTGCCCTGGCCGGGAATCGAACCCGGGACTTCTGCACGCCAGGCTGACGCTCTACCACGGAGCCAACCGGCTAGGGCTGAGAGAGTATCTTTAAAGAGGCACGTGGAAACCCAAACGAGGCTGAGAGGAAAGAAAGCAACATAGTATGAGAGGAGGCAGAGGGGAGAGTAGAGAGGATGACCTGATGAAAAGCGGAATCTGGTCCCCCCAGGGGCTTTGGTCACACGTGCAGAGCATCCTCTGAGTGGGGGCGGTCAGTCCCAGCTCATACTTCAGGGCACAAACAAGCTGACCAGGCCCCAAAGGCGATGATGACAGCCCTCAACTAACTATCGAGCATTTACTCCTCTCTTCCTGGTCCTCCTGTAAGTACTGGACCTGCTGATCTCACTCAACCCTCAGAACAGCGCCAGGCGTAGGCACAGTTATTATTCCTTTGACTCAGGAGAGCCCTGATGCCCAGAGAGGGTCAGCAACATGCTCCGGGCCACACAGCTACTAAAAGTCAGAAGGAAGCTTCCGTCCCGGGTTGTATGGAGCCACAGCCCAGATTTCCCAGCATGTGTCCATATCACCTCCTTACAAACAAGCAAGCTTATACTGAGGGTCCATTGATTTTTCAACAAAGGAGCAAAGGAAATTTGATTCCAGGAAACGAGTCTTGTCAACAAATAGTGCTGGAACAATTTGGTGTGCTCCTACAGAGAGATGAAGTTAGACCCACGCCTCACACCACACACGGAAACTAGCCAGAATGGATGGACATAAATGTAAGAATGAAAACCTAAACTTTTAGAAGATAATCTTCATGACTTTGGGTTAGGCAGAACGATTTGACCCTTAAAAGAAATGGAGAAATCAAATCTGCTGAAAATTAGAAACATTTGTGCCTCAAGGGACAGGTTTTTAAAGATGAAAAGATCAGCTACAGACAGGGAGAAAACATTTGCGAAGAATGTATCTGATAGGGGACTTGTATCCAAAACATATAAAGAGCTCTCACAATTCAGTAAGAAGAGCAACCGCATGAAAACTAGATAAAAGATTCGAATAGACCTTTCATTAATACAGGGACACAAGTGACCAATAAGCACGTGAATGAGGTGCCCCACCTCCTTCGTTGGGAGAGAAAAGCAAATCCTCAGTGCATTGAGAATCCAGCTCCCACCCCCTGGAGTGGCTTTAGGTAGAAGGCAGACAGGAACGTGTGCTGGCGAGGACGTGGAGAAACGGGATTCCTCTACAACCCCTGCAGCTAAGAGGCGGCAGCCACTCAAGAGCACAGTTTGCAACTTTCTTAAGAAGCTGGCCACACTCTTCCCACCTGACACGGCAGTGGTCACACCTGGATGTGGGGAGGATCCTGAAGTCCCCCTTCCCACGATGACTGGCACCCACAAATGTTCCTAGCGGCGCTACTCGGAGTGGCCGAGCGTAGAGGCACACTGAATGCTGGTCGGGGTGGTGAGGAAGACGTGCTGTCTCCCGACACGAGACGCCACAGCGCGAGCGGACCTCAGAGACACTGCGCCGGGGGGAAGGGGCCGCTGTGAAGAGACTTCCTGCTCTACGATTTTGTTCAGGTGAGACGCCCAGAACAGGCAGATGGATGGAGGGAGAGTAGCTTCCGGTTCCCCAAGACGGAGCAGGCTGACTGTCAGCGGCCCCGAGGGCTCTTCTCCGGTCATGGGCGAGTTCCCAAACTACGTTGCCCTGGTGTTTGTCCAACTCTGTAAATGTACTACAAGTCACTGAATCGCATGCTTAACGCAGGTGAAGGATACATGATGTGAATTGCCCATTCATAAAGATGTTAAAAAAACAGTGGTCTCAAAAGAACAAAGAGGGCCCTGGCCGGTTGGCTCAGTGGTAGAGCGTCGGCCTGGCGTGCAGGAGTCCTGGGTTCAATTCCCGGCCAGGGCACACAGGAGAAGCGCCCATCTGCTTCTCCACCCCTCCCCCTCTCCTTCCTCTCTGTCTCTCTCTTCCCCTCCCGCAGCCAAGACTCCATTGGAGCAAAGTTGGCCCGGGCGCTGGGGATGGCTATGTGGCCTCTACCTCAGGCGCTAGAATGGCTCCGGCCACAATGGAGCAACGCCCCAGATGGGCAGAGCATCGCCCCCTGGTGGGCATGCCGGGTGGATCCTGGTCGGGCGCATGCGGGAGTCTGTCTGACTGCCTCCCTGTTTCCAACTTTAGAAAAAGAAAAACAAAAAAAGAACAAAAAGGTCCTATCCCTGCCCCGGCTCTCCGTTTTCTTTTACTCATGGACTGAGAGTAAAATGTATGAAACTGCGCAACGCCTCCCCGAAGCCAGGCTGACTCCCGGTGCTAAGCTTTGAATCGCAGTTCACTGGGTGAGGTGGGCGTGTGTGTGGCATCTCACCAGGTCCCTCCTTAGGCGTCAGGCCCGCGAGAAGGATGTTCCCAATAAACACTGGATCGCAGCTGACTTTGCCCAGCGTGTGTGTCTTCCACACGTTCTTGGTCAGCGTGTGTGTGTGCTGCCGAGGAGCCAGGGTTCCCCTGGAGTAGGGTTCCCGGGGCCTGTCCTGTGCTCCTGCGAGTCCCCGGGGGCTACGGTGTCCCGTGCTCCTGCGAGTCCCCGGGGGCTACAGCGTCTGTGCTCCTGCGAGTCCCCGGGGGCCACAGTGTCCCGTGCTCCTGCGAGGCCCCGGGGGCCACGGCGTCCCGTGCTCCTGCGAGTCCCCGGGGGCTATAGCATCCCGTGCTCCTGCGAGTCCCCGAGGGCTACGGCGTCCTGTGCTCCTGCGAGTCCCCGAGGGCTATAGCATCCCGTGCTCCTGAGAGTCCCCGGGGGCTACGGCGTCCCGTGCTCCTGCGAGTCCCCGGGGGCTACAGCGTCCGTGCTCCTGCGAGTCCCCGGGGGCTACAGCGTCCGTGCTCCTGCGAGTCCCCGGGGGCCACGGCGTCCCGTGCTCCTGCGAGTCCCCGAGGGCTACGGCGTCTCTTGGGGTGGTCGTCTGGAGACTGATCTTTCATGTGGAAGGGTTGTCGTGACAGAAACACATTATCACACCGTCAGATCCGGCCTGTCCCCCACCTGTCCCCCTTGGGTGAAAGCCGTACCGGTCTGTGACTCGGAAGCGTTTGGGAGAGATGTTTGTGGCATTCCAATTGTGCAGAGCTGTACGAACTGAGCTGACCAGCAGTCCAGGGAGGCAGCGTTTCTCTGATGGGGTCTAAAAATTAAAACCATGACACTACACCTTTAAACAATTTATCAGTGATTTGTTTTCCCTGAGTGTCACCCCCCCCCCAATTTGGCCTAAAAGAATGACATTGCTTACACAAGCCTCCAGCACTGCCTCCCTGTGTAAAAGAAGAGAATTTTGGTCTTTAAATAAAGACCCTGCCTTTGTTGTTTCAAGCCTTTGAAAGCAATTTACAAGCCCCCCACCCATCCTGTGTGTTCTCGGATAGGGTGGGGGGTCCCAGCTAACAGCTCAGAAGGCAGACTCAGAGAGAGATGACCCCGGGAGGAACCGATGCCCAGAAGGTTCTGGAACTGAGTCCAAGACACCGGCCGCTGGCTTGTTGGGCTAGGCTGCTCTGGGTGCGTCCCCGAATTCCAGCGCCTGCAGAGGCCTTGGAGACGTCCATCTGGTGACTGGTCCTCATGGGCCCCCGAGACGGGAAGTGGCTTCTGCCACGTGGTCTCTGAGCTCTTCCCCTTGGACAGGACGTGGGGCTGGTTCTGGAGCATCCTGCCGATTCCTATCCGGGGGCGCGGTTCCAGCACCCCCACGCCGTGCTCCCGCGCCCCCGCGCCGTGCTCCAGCACCCCCGCGGTGTGCTCCCGCGCCCCCGCGCCGTGCTCCCGCGCCCCCGTGCCCCACACCGTGCTGCCGCTGCGGGCGGGGCAGAGCAGGGGCCAGCGGGGCGGCTTGAGCCTGTACACGTGACCGAGCTACCCGGCGGGGAGAAGTGGCTGGGAGTACCGCTTGTTTATTTGTATCAGGGGCGCGATTGACAAGTTAGTTCGTTTCACCCGTGTGTCAGGCTTAATGTTAGCGTTTCCTCTCTTTGTTTAGAGAACGCTTTCACGTTGGTGACCTTACCAGATCGCCCGGCCAGCACCTCGAGCTGGGCACTGCTTTCCTGACATGACGGATAGACACACAGGGTGTGGAAAACCGTGGGCGGAGGGCCCGAGGTCACGCTGTCATGACCCCAACGGGGGAGGCATTCCACCCGAGCATCGCACCCCAGGACACAGGTGTTCGACCCCATCTGTCTCACCATCTTTGGAATTTAGGGACACTGTTGTCCTGTGGTTTTCATGTCCGCTGGAACAGCAGATTTGTCGCGGCCCGTGTCTACGAGCCGGCTAGCTTGAGAGAATTTTTGAGGCACGGGAGATGCTGCTGTGACTGAGCCCCTGCCCCCCTCCCCCTTCCTGCATCGCCATGGCAGCGAGAGGAGTGCCATCGGAGGCTGCTTTTCTTCTGAAAGACCCCGCGGGAAGGAGTGGTCCTCACAACACAGAAAAGGCCAGGCGATGGGATTGGAGGGGTTCGCTTTTTTCACATACATTTTCTCATTAAATATTTACGAAAAGAAGCCCTGGCCGGTTGGCTCGGTGGAGAGAGCGTTGGCCCCGGTCAGGGCACACAGGAGAAACGACCATCTGCTTCTCTTCCCCTCCCCCTCCCCTTCTCTCTCTCTTCCTCTTCCACAGCTAGTGGCTCAGTTGTTCTGAGTGTTGGCCTCAGGCGCTCTAATAATAGCTCCGTTGATTCGGGCATCGGTCCCAGATGGGGGTTGCTGGGTGGATCCTGGTCGGGGCATGTGTGGGAGTCTGTCTCTCTATCTCCCCTCCTCTCACTTAAAAAATGAAAAAAGAAATAATAATAATAAAAAAGGATTTCCCAAAAGAATCCTGCAAGCAACACACACTGTTTTTCCTGCATTTCCAAGATAATGCAATGGACAAGAAAAAATCATTTTGGAACCAGTATTCCCAAGGAAGGCTTCCCTGATTCTTTGTTGGCTGTATTTTCCTATTTCTTGACCATTTCTTTTTTTTTTTTTAAAGATTTTATTTATTCATTATAGAGAGGGGAGAGAGAGAGAGAGAGAGAAGAGGGGAGGAGCAGAAAGCATCAACTCCCATATGTGCCTTGACCAGGCAAGCCCAGGGTTTTGAACCGGCAACCTCAGCATTTCCAGGTTGACACTTTATCCACTGCACCGCCACAGGTCAGGCCTCTTGACCATTTCTTTTTGGTCACCTTGGAGCAGGAAGGTGGCTTTATCCTCTGTTTCCAAAATTAGTGCCGAGAAATCATTCCAAAAGGGTCAGGGGAAGTATCAATACTTACTCCTGAACCCGGGTACACAGCACCCGGGGCTGACCACGAACTCCTGAATGGTGACGGCGTTACCACAGCTCCGACTCAGACTGGCAGCCCGAGCGGCAGGCTCCCGCAGCTTCCGGCGTGAGGTGAAGCGTAGGCAACGTCCAGGCTCGCAGGGTGTGCACAGACGCCCTGTGATGTATTCGCTTGTCTCTTTAAAGCTGACAATAAAAAAGCATTTCTATTGCAATCATGATTCTTGGTTCCCCTGAGGGAAACACGTCTAATTTTTTAAAATCTTCTTATGAAGATACATATATGTATGTATGTATGTATATATATATATATATATACATACTTTTTTTTTATCTGGATGGTGGGTAGGTGTGGGGGTGGGCATTGGTGAGCTGTTCAGAGAAGAGAGGTTGGTGTGAGACAGATGTCTTCCTCCACTCATACATATTCATGACTATATTTGTTTCATTCTGCCCGTCCCCCGGGGAACCCAACACTTCAGCTTCTTTATGTCTGTCTGGCTGTCCAACTGAGCTGTCAGGAGCCCTCAGTCAAAAACTGTGTTGCTGCAAAAAAAAACCCCAAAAAACAAAAAATACCTTTTTATAAAGTCTGTGGAAGCCTTCTCTTCACGCTCTGGTCCTGACGTCTCATCACCGGAACACCTGCTATTTTGACATTGCGGACGAGATCATCACGGAGCAGAACGCCATGTTAGGCGCCGACAGCGGAGCTGACCCGTTTCATTCGCCTGACGGTGGTGTGTTGCGTGTAGAATCTTACCAAGCAGGTCGTTGGCTCTTTTCCAAAGAAACACGGGATGGACATGTGTCTGCCTGTCCGTCAGGGTGGCTGCCAAGTTCACGCCGGGCCCTCCTCGTTTGTAGAAGTGACGCGGGTCCTCGGGTGGGTTGGACCGTGCTCGTGACCGAGTCTCCCGTGCGTCCGATAATTCGGCGGAACAGTATCTGTGATGGGCTGCATCAGAGTCTGTCCCACGGGACCGGCACGCGGGGAGGACCGTGAGAAGCACAGACTCCCGCCCGCCCCCTCCTCATACGGGACGCGTTGAGCTCCTGGCATCTCGATAGCTTCTGCTCTGAGCGATGGTGTCACTCTCTCTATCTGACTCTGCATCCCTTTCCCTCAGACGGAAATAAGAGCATTTCCGTCTTCTCCCCCTGGTTTCTCGGACTTGAGAAGTCTTGATGGGCCATGGCTTGTTTTACGGGCCTGTCACAATAACTTCCTCTCTATGGGACGATGAGATGTCCCCCGGCTCAAGGATTCTGTGTGGAAATTGAGGCGTGTGTGATATGTCTACCCACTTAGATAAAGCGGGTAACTCCTCTTCTTAAAAATCCTTCCAACCTGGCCTGTGGTGGCGCAATGGATAAAGCATCGACCTGGAATGCTGAGGTCATCGGTTCAAAACCCTGGGCTTGCCTGGTCAAGGAACATATGGGAGTTGATGCTTCCTGCTCCTCCCCCCATCCCGTCTCTCTCCTCTCTATATAAAAATGAATAAATAAAATCTAAAACAGAACAGTTAAAAAAATCCTTCCAATAATCATCATAATGGATTCAATAATAACCTAACATCAGGAAGCAGTTACCGCGGGCCGACCTCGGAGAGATTGCTGGTTCGGTTCCAGGCCACGGCCTTGCAGCGAGTGTGGCCATAAAGCCAGCTGTAGCCTTTTGCCTGTGGAGGCTCTTGTCTCGGTTTGTAGAAACACCACCTCTGGGAAGCGCACACAACAGCAGGTGCCTGTATGCGGCCGGCCCTACACTGAGAACGTTACAGAGACGCTACAACGTATCCTATGAGGGTTCACATGTTGCCAGTGAAGATGCTGATGTTTAAAGAAGTTGGGTATGTTTCGTAGGTCGTGTCAAGGAACATGGCGGCCCTTTAAGCAAAATGTGACCGCATTTGATTCTCATCTCTCGTGGCCCCCTTTCATTCTCACGCTCTCTGACGATCTCCTTGAATTCTCACGACCTCTCAGGACGAGACGGAAGACTTGTGAGGAGCTGGAAGGGCCTCCAGGGCATCCAGGCTGAGTAGAGTTCATACCAAGCACGGTCATGTGCTCAAGAGTTCCCGGGGCCTCGAACCATGAGAAGAGGAAGGAGAGGAAACGTGGCAGAGATGGGAAGAGAGTGAGGACAGAGACGCGTGCCACCCCACCCTCCAGGGGTAGAGGAGGTGGGTGGGGGCGGAGAGGCGGCCGCTGGGTCCCTGGTGGTGTCAGACCCCTCGCCCGCACTTCCCGGGAGCGCCACCTGTCCTCAGGGGCGATCTGTCGTCTCACAGTCGTCTTCCCTTGACTTCAGGTGACTCTGCTGGGTTCTCTCCCTTGCTGCCCGGAGTTCAGACTTGCGCACAATAGAGCTAAGGTTCAAACGTGCTTCCAGACGGTAAACCAAAGCCCGCCCTTGTCCTAAGCCGTCGTCTGCGTCGTGGTCCTGCACGCCGGGAGAAGGGCCCAGTGGCCGTGGCCGTGGCCGTGGGGCAGACAGTCCTGTTAGAGCTGTGGGGCTGAGGAACGAGGACCAGGCCTCTAAGGGGTGAGGCCCATGACAATGACTTCCGGGGGTTATGGCCACAGAGTTCTGCGATAGATCATGCCAGTCTAAGGCGGGCTTTGTGAAAACACATTTTGTTGCCTTTAGAAAGGTCACTGAGACGAGAAACTGTATTAAAAATATATCATTATAATAAAAGCTATGACAGGACCAGCTGGAGTAAAACCCGAAGGTCCCCCCCCACTCTTCCCCCCCCCCATCCCGGGCCCTCGGGGAACCACTAGGCACGGTTGGCTGTGTGTGTCCTTCTAGAACTTTCCTGTGGACAGACTGGACCCGGGTGCACACGACAGGTTGTGTTCAACGCTCTGTGCCATTCCTCCGTGTTTCCTGTGGATTGTGCACCACGCCGCGGGCTCCGGGAAGCAAACACGCGTGGATTTGCCTGATCGGCGTTCAGAGCTGCGTGCCGTGCTCCGCGGAGTGGCTGTGCCCCTTCTCTGTCACCGAGCACTTATTAGCTTGTCTCCGCATTTCTGCTGTGACCCGTCAGACTTCGGTGAGTAGAAACGGTTCTCATCAAAGGGCATTATCTGCTCATTTCAGGCCGTATCTCAGAATTACTGTTAGGAGGACTAAAAACGTAACCGTCCCTCCTTAGGATCCTCCGGGGCAGGTCAGTGTGAGTGGTATTCACGGCTCAAGAGTGGCCTAAGGGTCGGAGTGCATCTGACACTCATCGAAGGCCCCGGTGATGCTAAACCACGAACCAGCATTCCCCTGGGTTACAGGGGCATCGTCGCCGCATCGTTTTCTAAATAAATAAATAAAGATCTACACCATTAAATTAATGATTAGTAACCCACTCTCGGAGGGGATGTGGGATGGCTCTCTGAGTCATTTACCCTGAGTGCTTAGGAAATGTTTATCGATCACCTACAAAGTGCCCAGCTATAAGAAAGTAGCCAGGGTTTATACGTATACACACACTTCAGACAGAACCCACACTCGGTGAGTAAGACGAGACGAGTGTGTCTCCAGGAACCGGCTGGTGCTGGTGCTGGTGTCCGGCCTCTGTATGGACGGAGGTAGATGTTGGGGAGATAGATACAGACACACAAATGTAGCGATCCTGACAACACCCAGAGAACTCCCGATAACGTTTCATAAATACGCAACACGAGGGTTTCCTCACCGGGGATGCGAAACACGCCCCACTGAAGGCTGTGCGCTCTGGGGACATTCACGGCCTTCCCACGTCCCCTCCGAAGGCTGTGCGCTCTGGGGACATTCACGGCCTTCCCACGTCCCTGCGAAGGCTGTGCGCTCTGGGGACATTCCGGCCTTCCCACATCCCCACCGAAGGCTGTGCGCTCTGGGGACATTCACGGCTTTCCCACGTCCCTGCGAAGGCTGTGCACTCTGGGGACATTCACGGCTTTCCCACGTCCCTGCGAAGGCTGTGCGCTCTGGGGACATTCATGGCCTTCCCACGTCCCCGCCCAAGGCTGTGCGCTCTGGGGACATTCACGGCCTTCCCACGTCCCCGCCCAAGGCTGTGCGCTCTGGGGACATTCACGGCTTTCCCACGTCCCCGCCCAAGGCTGTGCGCTCTGGGGACATTCACGGCCTTTCCACGTCCCCGCCCAAGGCTGTGCGCTCTGGGGACATTCATGGCCTTCCCACGTCCCTGCGAAGGCTGTGCGCTCTGGGACATTCATGGCCTTCCCACGTCCCCGCCCAAGGCTGTGCGCTCTGGGGACATTCACGGCCTTCCCACGTCCCCTCCGAAGGCTGTGCGCTCTGGGGACATTCACGGCCTTCCCACGTCCCCGCCCAAGGCTGTGCGCTCTGGGGACATTCACGGCCTTCCCACGTCCCTGTGAAGGCTGTGCGCTCTGGGGACATTCACGGCTTTCCCACGTCCCCGCCCAAGGCTGTGCGCTCTGGGGACATTCACGGCCTTCCCACGTCCCCGCCCAAGGCTGTGCGCTCTGGGGACATTCACGGCCTTCCCACGTCCCTGCGAAGGCTGTGCGCTCTGGGGACATTCACGGCCTTCCCACGTCCCTGCGAAGGCTGTGCGCTCTGGGGACATTCCGGCCTTCCCACGTCCCCAGCGAAGGCTGTGCGCTCTGGGGACATTCCGGCCTTCCCACGTCCCCACCGAAGGCTGTGCGCTCTGGGGACATTCACGGCTTTCCCACGTCCCCGCCCAAGGCTGTGCGCTCTGGGGACATTCACGGCTTTCCCACGTCCCTGCCCAAGGCTGTGCGCTCTGGGGACATTCACGGCTTTCCCACGTCCCCGCCCAAGGCTGTGCGCTCTGGGGACATTCACGGCACGTCCCCGCCCAAGGCTGTGCGCTCTGGGGACATTCACGGCACGTCCCCGCCCAAGGCTGTGCGCTCTGGGGACATTCACGGCCTTCCCACGTCCCTGCGAAGGCTGTGCGCTCTGGGGACATTCACGGCCTTCCCACGTCCCCTCCGAAGGCTGTGCGCTCTGGGGACATTCACGGCCTTCCCACGTCCCCGCCGGCAAGGACACCTGGACATCCGGTGAGGCCGCAGGTGGCGGTGGCCGTCTGCACGCTTCTTTACCGGGAGCCGGTCCGCTGAGCAGTCCACACTTCCCGCTGTGGATGTGGAGACTGAAGAAGCCCAGCCCTCCCCCTCCGGGGGGGGTGCAGAGGGACTCGGGGTGAGCACTGTGCGGTCAGTAACCAGAGGGGGCACCTATTGTTTAGTTTAGAGAAGCAAAAACCATCACGAGAGGCCAATTTATGTCCACGTTCCCGTCAATTCTTCTTTTGCAGAAGCAGACGGAGCGTCCGTGTCTGACTGTCCCTGCAGAGCGCCCCCCTGTGCCCAGGGCCACACAGGGCGCGTTGTTGCTGGGTGGGCCCTTGGGGACAAGCAGGCTTTTATAGTAATGAGTAATTACAGCTGCCACTTGCTGAGGGCTTACCCGTTGGCCAGGACCATACTAAACGTTTTAGGTGGCTTTTGAAAACTCTCCCAGCAGGACCTTGGGGGAGGCTTTTATAAATGCAGAATGTAGCAGCGATTATTAAGTGACCGGGCAGGGTCCCAGACCAGGCGCTGTCCAGCTCCATCCCGCTGGACAGTGCTGACCGACCGCAGGCTCTCTCAGGCCACCCAGAGTCGCAGGCCCGGTCGCCACACCGCCCACGGGATCCTTGCCTGGCCTTTTCCGCTACTCAGCACACTTTGCGTGCCTGTTCCCTGTGCTGAGCATCTGGGGACAGAAAACGTGGGGGTTTGCTGCTCTGGCTGCGGCCTCTCTCACCATCGTCAGCCGCAGAGAAGCACGAACCACAAAGGGGCCGGTCCACCTCCCACCCGCAGTGGGCACTCTTTGTGGCCGGTGCCACGCGTCCCGTGTCCTGCAGGTGGGGGAACCGGCAGCCCCTTCGCTGCGGGCGGGTGTTTCTCTCTCTCGTTACATCGTGTGTGTTCTCTGTTCACACTCATTAGCGACACTCACCTCCTGGTAAGGAAAGCAGATGTAAAAATCAGGTTGGCATTTCAGCCCACCAGGAAAACACACGTGTGTGTGTGTGTGTGTGTGTGTGTATGTGTGTGTGTGTGTGTGTATGTGTGTATGTGCGCGCGCGGCGGAGACTACCAGCCCAAGCGCCCCTCTCGCACAGACTGATGAGGCAGGAAAGGGGCTTCCGGAGGGACCCCCACCAGGTGCGACTCCACAGTTGAAACTTTCCGTTGACCTCAGAGTCCAGAACATTCCCCTAGCAGCAAAGTCTTGTTATCATTTTGTTATTCTGGCTTTCTTAAAAACAAACAAACAAACAAACAAACTAAGAAAGGGTGGTGTTGCACCTTTGGGCTTAATCGATAGCGTACGGCACTGACTTCCACCGGCTCCTGTCTTTGTTATTAGCATCAGGGCGAGTCCACAGAACACGCATGTGGGGCAAAGGCAGGCTGACCGCTGTGAGCACCTAGACCATGAAGCTCATCCTCACGCTGTGTGTTAATTGTTGTATTATTTATATAACGACTGGATACCAACTTTCGCCCACCTCTGTATTGTTTCCAAAGGGTATTGATCAGGACTTCTAATTGATTCTGAGCATTCGCTGGCCAAGCATAACTTACAGAGCAATATCTCTAATCAAAAGCAGTAACTGTCACAGAGGAATTATGTATATTTGCCTGCCTGTAATCAACCAACGTTTGACTTGGTTGTCCACATAGAAAGATTCGTGGAGAAAAACCATAACAATCTATACAGCTTCCCTTTCAGAAAATTAATTTCCAAAGCCATGCAACAGACAAAAATTAAAATGAACTGGAGATTGACCAGAAATAAAATCATTTTTTTTGTACAACATTTTGAACTCCTCCCAAGAAGGAAGGGTGAAGTCCTCATGGCTTATTCTGCACAGGGAAGCCCATTAATGTCTGCAGTGTGAGCGGAATAGAAAACATGAACTTTCTTTGATGTTGGGAGCGTCAGTAAAAGGCAAAAATCTCCGTCCTGGTGTCACCCTGCCCGGTGGGTAAGTGTCACGAAGTTCAGGGTCAGTCCTGTGGAGGTCGGGGCAGAGCATGCCCCTTGCTAGGTCTCCAGGTTGCCACTGACTCAAGCAGGTGGGCAGTGTTTGCGTCCAAGTCCGGGGACCTGCAGTCCGGGACCTCAAGGCTTCAGAAATAGTAGCCTCGTGTCTATGGGTGGTGCCGGGAGCCACCTGAGAGGCTGCCCAGCTCCACGCTGTGTCCCCATGTCTGTGCTTGGGACCAAGGCCAGGGAGAACGGCGCTCCTTCCACAAAGCTCAGGACCAGAGGGAACCCAGCAACACGGCACCCACACAGGCCTCGCCGCGTCCCCCGGGGTGCCAGCCTGTGGCTTGCAGAGAGGAGAAGGGGCTGGAAGACTCCTGACACAGGCATGTGGGCACGGGCTACCCC